>NC_134825.1:118396091-118640591 GCF_004210375.1 Tachypleus tridentatus
ATAAGATCTACACCTCTCGTGCTTTATTGTTCAAACCAGAAGTAATATAAGATCTACACCTCTCATGCTTTATTGTTCAAACCAGAAGTAATATGCTTTATTGTTCAAACCAGAAGTAATATAAGATCTACACCTCTCGTGCTTTATTGTTCAAACCAGAAGTAATATAAGATCTACACCTCTCATGCTTTATTGTTCAAACCAGAAGTAATATAAGATCTACACCTCTCGTGCTTTATTGTTCAAACCAGAAGTAATATAAGATCTACACCTCTCGTGCTTTATTGTTCAAACCAGAAGTAATATAAGATCTACACCTCTCGTGCTTTATTGTTCAAACCAGAAGTAATATAAGATCTACATCTCTCATGCTTTATTGTTCAAACCAGAAGTAATATAAGATCTACACCTCTCGTGCTTTATTGTTCAAACCAGAAGTAATATAAGATCTACACCTCTCGTGCTTTATTGTTCAAACCAGAAGTAATATAAGATCTACACCTCTCGTGCTTTATTGTTCAAACCAGAAGTAATATAAGATCTACACCTCTCATGCTTTATTATTCAAACCAGAAGTAATATAAGATCTACACCTCTCAGAAGTAATATGCTTTATTGTTCAAACCAGTAGTAATATAAGATCTACACCTCTCGTGCTTTATTGTTCAAACCAGAAGTAATATAAGATCTACACCTCTCATGCTTTATTGTTCAAACCAGAAGTAATATAAGATCTACACCTCTCGTGCTTTATTGTTCAAACCAGAAGTAATATAAGATCTACACCTCTCGTGCTTTATTGTTCAGAAGTAATATAAGAAACCTCTCGTGCTTTATTGTTCAAACCAGTAATATAAGATCTACACCTCTCGTGCTTTATTGTTCAAACCAGAAGTAATATAAGATCTACACCTCTCGTGCTTTATTGTTCAAACCAGAAGTAATATAAGATCTACACCTCTCGTGCTTTATTGTTCAAACCAGAAGTAATATAAGATCTACACCTCTCATGCTTTATTGTTCAAACCAGAAGTAATATAAGATCTACACCTCTCGTGCTTTATTGTTCAAACCAGAAGTAATATAAGATCTACACCTCTCATGCTTTATTGTTCAAACCAGAAGTAATATAAGATCTACACCTCTCGTGCTTTATTGTTCAAACCAGAAGTAATATAAGATCTACACCTCTTGTGCTTTATTGTTCAAACCAGAAGTAATATAAGATCTACACCTCTCGTGCTTTATTGTTCAAACCAGAAGTAATATAAGATCTACACCTCTCATGCTTTATTGTTCAAACCAGAAGTAATATAAGATCTACACCTCTCGTGCTTTATTGTTCAAACCAGAAGTAATATAAGATCTACACCTCTCATGCTTTATTGTTCAAACCAGAAGTAATATAAGATCTACACCTCTCGTGCTTTATTGTTCAAACCAGAAGTAATATAAGATCTACACCTCTCATGCTTTATTGTTCAAACCAGAAGTAATATAAGATCTACACCTCTCGTGCTTTATTGTTCAAACCAGAAGTAATATAAGATCTACACCTCTCAGAAGTAATATAAGATCTACACCTCTCATGCTTTATTGTTCAAACCAGAAGTAATATAAGATCTACACCTCTCATGCTTTATTGTTCAAACCAGAAGTAATATAAGATCTACCTCTCTTGTGCTTTATTGTTCAAACCAGAAGTAATATAAGATCTACATCTCTCGTGCTTTATTGTTCAAACCAGAAGTAATATAAGATCTAAGATCTAAGATCTACACCTCTTTTGCTTTATTGTTCAAACCAGAAGTAATATAAGATCTACACCTCTCATGCTTTATTGTTCAAACCAGAAGTAATATAAGATCTACACCTCTCGTGCTTTATTGTTCAAACCAGAAGTAATATAAGATCTACACCTCTCGTGCTTTATTGTTCAAACCAGAAGTAATATAAGATCTACACCTCTCGTGCTTTATTGTTCAAACCAGAAGTAATATAAGATCTACACCTCTCAGAAGTGCTTTATTGTTCAAACCAGAAGTAATATAAGATCTACATCTGCTTTATTGTTCAAACCAGAAGTAATATAAGATCTACACCTCTCGTGCTTTATTGTTCAAACCAGAAGTAATATAAGATCTACACCTCTCGTGCTTTATTGTTCAAACCAGAAGTAATATAAGATCTACACCTCTCGTGCTTTATTGTTCAAACCAGAAGTAATATAAGATCTACACCTCTCGTGCTTTATTGTTCAAACCAGAAGTAATATAAGATCTACACCTCTCGTGCTTTATTGTTCAAACCAGAAGTAATATAAGATCTACACCTCTCGTGCTTTATTGTTCAAACCAGAAGTAATATAAGATCTACACCTCTCGTGCTTTATTGTTCAAACCAGAAGTAATATAAGATCTACATGCTTTATTGTTCAAACCAGAAGTAATATAAGATCTACACCTCTCGTGCTTTATTGTTCAAACCAGAAGTAATATAAGATCTACACCTCTCGTGCTTTATTGTTCAAACCAGAAGTAATATAAGATCTACACCTCTCGTGCTTTATTGTTCAAACCAGAAGTAATATAAGATCTACACCTCTCGTGCTTTATTGTTCAAACCAGAAGTAATATAAGATCTACACCTCTCGTGCTTTATTGTTCAAACCAGAAGTAATATAAGATCTACACCTCTCGTGCTTTATTGTTCAAACCAGAAGTAATATAAGATCTACACCTCTCGTGCTTTATTGTTCAAACCAGAAGTAATATAAGATCTACACCTCTCGTGCTTTATTGTTCAAACCAGAAGTAATATAAGATCTACACCTCTCGTGCTTTATTGTTCAAACCAGAAGTAATATAAGATCTACACCTCTCGTGCTTTATTGTTCAAACCAGAAGTAATATAAGATCTACACCTCTCAGAAGTGCTTTATTGTTCAAACCAGAAGTAATATAAGATCTACACCTCTCATGCTTTATTGTTCAAACCAGAAGTAATATAAGATCTACACCTCTCGTGCTTTATTGTTCAAACCAGAAGTAATATAAGATCTACACCTCTCATGCTTTATTGTTCAAACCAGAAGTAATATAAGATCTACACCTCTCGTGCTTTATTGTTCAAACCAGAAGTAATATAAGATCTACACTCTCTCGCTTTATTGCTTTATTGTTCAAACCAGAAGTAATATAAGATCTACACCTCTCATGCTTTATTGTTCAAACCAGAAGTAATATAAGATCTACACCTCTCGTGCTTTATTGTTCAAACCAGAAGTAATATAAGATCTACACCTCTCGTGCTTTATTGTTCAAACCAGAAGTAATATAAGATCTACACCTCATTTGCTTTATTGTTCAAACCAGAAGTAATATAAGATCTACACCTCTCGTGCTTTATTGTTCAAACCAGAAGTAATATAAGATCTACACCTCTCATGCTTTATTGTTCAAACCAGAAGTAATATAAGATCTACACCTCTCGTGCTTTATTGTTCAAACCAGTAATATAAGTAATATAAGATCTACATTGTTCAAACCAGAAGTAATATAAGATCTCTCTGCTTTATTGTTCAAACCAGAAGTAATATAAGATCTACACCTCTCGTGCTTTATTGTTCAAACCAGAAGTAATATAAGATCTACACCTCTCGTGCTTTATTGTTCAAACCAGAAGTAATATAAGATCTACACCTCTCATGCTTTATTGTTCAAACCAGAAGTAATATAAGATCTACACCTCTCGTGCTTTATTGTTCAAACCAGAAGTAATATAAGATCTACACCTCTCGTGCTTTATTGTTCAAACCAGAAGTAATATAAGATCTACACCTCATGTGCTTTATTGTTCAAACCAGAAGTAATATAAGATCTACACCTCTCCTGCTTTATTGTTCAAACCAGAAGTAATATAAGATCTACACCTCTCATGCTTTATTGTTCAAACCAGAAGTAAAATAAGATATACACCTCATTTGCTTTATTGTTCAAACCTATAAGATCTACACCTCTCGTGCTTTATTGTTCAAACCAGAAGTAATATAAGATCTACACCTCTCATGCTTTATTGTTCAAACCAGAAGTAATATAAGATCTACACCTCTCTTGCTTTATTGTTCAAACCAGAAGTAATATAAGATCTACACCTCTCATGCTTTATTGTTCAAACCAGAAGTAATATAAGATCTACACCTCTCGTGCTTTATTGTTCAAACCAGAAGTAATATAAGATCTACACCTCTCGTGCTTTATTGTTCAAACCAGAAGTAATATAAGATCTACACCTCTCGTGCTTTATTGTTCAAACCAGAAGTAATATAAGATCTACACCTCTCAGAAGTAATATAAGTGCTTTATTGTTCAAACCAGAAGTAATATAAGATCTACACCTCTCGTGCTTTATTGTTCAAACCAGAAGTAATATAAGATCTACACCTCTCGTGCTTTATTGTTCAAACCAGAAGTAATATAAGATCTACACCTCTCGTGCTTTATTGTTCAAACCAGAAGTAATATAAGATCTACACCTCTCGTGCTTTATTGTTCAAACCAGAAGTAATATAAGATCTACATCTCTCGTGCTTTATTGTTCAAACCAGAAGTAATATAAGATCTACACCTCTCGTGCTTTATTGTTCAAACCAGAAGTAATATAAGATCTACACCTCTCATGCTTTATTGTTCAAACCAGAAGTAATATAAGATCTACACCTCTCGTGCTTTATTGTTCAAACCAGAAGTAATATAAGATCTACACCTCTCGTGCTTTATTGTTCAAACCAGAAGTAATATAAGATCTACACCTCTCGTGCTTTATTGTTCAAACCAGTTCAAACCAGAAAGTAATATAAGATCTACACCTCTCATGCTTTATTGTTCAAACCAGAAGTAATATAAGATCTACACCTCTCGTGCTTTATTGTTCAAACCAGAAGTAATATAAGATCTACACCTCTCGTGCTTTATTGTTCAAACCAGAAGTAATATAAGATCTACACCTCTCGTGCTTTATTGTTCAAACCAGAAGTAATATAAGATCTACACCTCTCGTGCTTTATTGTTCAAACCAGAAGTAATATAAGATCTACACCTCTCGTGCTTTATTGTTCAAACCAGAAGTAATATAAGATCTACACCTCTCGTGCTTTATTGTTCAAACCAGAAGTAATATAAGATCTACACCTCTCGTGCTTTATTGTTCAAACCAGAAGTAATATAAGATCTACACCTCTCGTGCTTTATTGTTCAAACCAGAAGTAATATAAGATCTACACCTCTCGTGCTTTATTGTTCAAACCAGAAGTAATATAAGATCTACACCTCTCGTGCTTTATTGTTCAAACCAGAAGTAATATAAGATCTACACCTCTCGTGCTTTATTGTTCAAACCAGAAGTAATATAAGATCTACACCTCTCGTGCTTTATTGTTCAAACCAGAAGTAATATAAGATCTACACCTCTCGTGCTTTATTGTTCAAACCAGAAGTAATATAAGATCTACACCTCTCATGCTTTATTGTTCAAACCAGAAGTAATATAAGATCTACACCTCTCGTGCTTTATTGTTCAAACCAGAAGTAATATAAGATCTACACCTCTCATGCTTTATTGTTCAAACCAGAAGTAATATAAGATCTACACCTCTCAGAAGTAATATAAGTGCTTTATTGTTCAAACCAGAAGTAATATAAGATCTACACCTCTCGTGCTTTATTGTTCAAACCAGAAGTAATATAAGATCTACACCTCTCGTGCTTTATTGTTCAAACCAGAAGTAATATAAGATCTACACCTCTCGTGCTTTATTGTTCAAACCAGAAGTAATATAAGATCTACACCTCTCATGCTTTATTGTTCAAACCAGAAGTAATATAAGATCTACACCTCTCGTGCTTTATTGTTCAAACCAGAAGTAATATAAGATCTACACCTCTCGTGCTTTATTGTTCAAACCAGAAGTAATATAAGATCTACACCTCTCGTGCTTTATTGTTCAAACCAGAAGTAATATAAGATCTACACCTCTCGTGCTTTATTGTTCAAACCAGAAGTAATATAAGATCTACACCTCTCGTGCTTTATTGTTCAAACCAGAAGTAATATAAGATCTACACCTCTCGTGCTTTATTGTTCAAACCAGAAGTAATATAAGATCTACACCTCTCGTGCTTTATTGTTCAAACCAGAAGTAATATAAGATCTACACCTCTCGTGCTTTATTGTTCAAACCAGAAGTAATATAAGATCTACACCTCTCGTGCTTTATTGTTCAAACCAGAAGTAATATAAGATCTACACCTCTCGTGCTTTATTGTTCAAACCAGAAGTAATATAAGATCTACACCTCTCGTGCTTTATTGTTCAAACCAGAAGTAATATAAGATCTACACCTCTCATGCTTTATTGTTCAAACCAGAAGTAATATAAGATCTACACCTCTCGTGCTTTATTGTTCAAACCAGAAGTAATATAAGATCTACACCTCTCATGCTTTATTGTTCAAACCAGAAGTAATATAAGATCTACACCTCTCGTGCTTTATTGTTCAAACCAGAAGTAATATAAGATCTACACCTCATGTGCTTTATTGTTCAAACCAGAAGTAATATAACATCTACACTCTCTCGTGCTTTATTGTTCAAACCAGAAGTAATATAAGTCTCAAATTGTTCAAACCAAGTAATATAAGATCTACACCTCTCGTGCTTTATTGTTCAAACCAGAAGTAATATAAGATCTACACCTCTCGTGCTTTATTGTTCAAACCAGAAGTAATATAAGATCTACACCTCTCGTGCTTTATTGTTCAAACCAGAAGTAATATAAGATCTACACCTCTCGTGCTTTATTGTTCAAACCAGAAGTAATATAAGATCTACACCTCTCGTGCTTTATTGTTCAAACCAGAAGTAATATAAGATCTACACCTCTCGTGCTTTATTGTTCAAACCAGAAGTAATATAAGATCTACACCTCTCGTGCTTTATTGTTCAAACCAGAAGTAATATAAGATCTACACCTCTCGTGCTTTATTGTTCAAACCAGAAGTAATATAAGATCTACACCTCATTTGCTTTATTGTTCAAACCAGAAGTAATATAAGATCTACACCTCTCATGCTTTATTGTTCAAACCAGAAGTAATATAAGATCTACACCTCTCGTGCTTTATTGTTCAAACCAGAAGTAATATAAGATCTACACCTCTCGTGCTTTATTGTTCAAACCAGAAGTAATATAAGATCTACCTCTCTGCTCAGAAGTAATATGCTTTATTGTTCAAACCAGAAGTAATATAAGATCTACACCTCTCGTGCTTTATTGTTCAAACCAGAAGTAATATAAGATCTACACCTCTCATGCTTTATTGTTCAAACCAGAAGTAATATAAGATCTACACCTCTCGTGCTTTATTGTTCAAACCAGAAGTAATATAAGATCTACACCTCTCGTGCTTTATTGTTCAAACCAGAAGTAATATAAGATCTACACCTCTCGTGCTTTATTGTTCAAACCAGAAGTAATATAAGATCTACACCTCTCGTGCTTTATTGTTCAAACCAGAAGTAATATAAGATCTACACCTCTCGTGCTTTATTGTTCAAACCAGAAGTAATATAAGATCTACACCTCTCGTGCTTTATTGTTCAAACCAGAAGTAATATAAGATCTACACCTCTTGTGCTTTATTGTTCAAACAAGAAGTAATATAAGATCTACACTTTATTGTTCAAACCAGAAGTAATATAAGATCTCACCTCTCGTGCTTTATTGTTCAAACCAGAAGTAATATAAGATCTACACCTCTCGTGCTTTATTGTTCAAACCAGAAGTAATATAAGATCTACACCTCTCGTGCTTTATTGTTCAAACCAGAAGTAATATAAGATCTACACCTCGTGCTTTATTGTTCAAACCAGAAGTAATATAAGATCTACACCTCTCGTGCTTTATTGTTCAAACCAGAAGTAATATAAGATCTACACCTCTCGTGCTTTATTGTTCAAACCAGAAGTAATATAAGATCTACACCTCTCTCTCAGAAGTAATATAAGTGCTTTATTGTTCAAACCAGAAGTAATATAAGATCTACACCTCTCGTGCTTTATTGTTCAAACCAGAAGTAATATAAGATCTACACCTCTCGTGCTTTATTGTTCAAACCAGAAGTAATATAAGATCTACACCTCTCTCTCAGAAGTAATATAAGTGCTTTATTGTTCAAACCAGAAGTAATATAAGATCTACACCTCTCAGAAGTAATATAAGTGCTTTATTGTTCAAACCAGAAGTAATATAAGATCTACACCTCTCGTGCTTTATTGTTCAAACCAGAAGTAATATAAGATCTACACCTCTCGTGATTTATTGTTCAAACCAGAAGTAATATAAGATCTACACCTCTCGTGCTTTATTGTTCAAACCAGAAGTAATATAAGATCTACACCTTTATTGTTCAAACCAGAAGTAATATAAGATCTACACCTCTCGTGCTTTATTGTTCAAACCAGAAGTAATATAAGATCTACACCTCTCGTGCTTTATTGTTCAAACCAGAAGTAATATAAGATCTACACCTCTCATGCTTTATTGTTCAAACCAGAAGTAATATAAGATCTACACCTCTCGTGCTTTATTGTTCAAACCAGAAGTAATATAAGATCTACACCTCTCTCGTGTGCTTTATTGTTCAAACCAGAAGTAATATAAGATCTACACCTCTCGTGCTTTATTGTTCAAACCAGAAGTAATATAAGATCTACACCTCTCGTGCTTTATTGTTCAAACCAGAAGTAATATAAGATCTACACCTCTCATGCTTTATTGTTCAAACCAGAAGTAATATAAGATCTACACCTCTCGTGCTTTATTGTTCAAACCAGAAGTAATATAAGATCTACACCTCTCGTGCTTTATTGTTCAAACCAGAAGTAATATAAGATCTACACCTCTCGTGCTTTATTGTTCAAACCAGAAGTAATATAAGATCTACACCTCTCGTGCTTTATTGTTCAAACCAGAAGTAATATAAGATCTACACCTCTCATGCTTTATTGTTCAAACCAGAAGTAATATAAGATCTACACCTCTCGTGCTTTATTGTTCAAACCAGAAGTAATATAAGATCTACACCTCTCGTGCTTTATTGTTCAAACCAGAAGTAATATAAGATCTACACCTCTCAGAAGTAATATAAGTGCTTTATTGTTCAAACCAGAAGTAATATAAGATCTACACCTCCTCTCAGAAGTAATATAAGTGCTTTATTGTTCAAACCAGAAGTAATATAAGATCTACACCTCTCGTGCTTTATTGTTCAAACCAGAAGTAATATAAGATCTACACCTCTCGTGCTTTATTGTTCAAACCAGAAGTAATATAAGATCTACACCTCTCGTGCTTTATTGTTCAAACCAGAAGTAATATAAGATCTACACCTCTCGTGCTTTATTGTTCAAACCAGAAGTAATATAAGATCTACACCTCTCATGCTTTATTGTTCAAACCAGAAGTAATATAAGATCTACACCTCTCGTGCTTTATTGTTCAAACCAGAAGTAATATAAGATCTACACCTCTCATGCTTTATTGTTCAAACCAGAAGTAATATAAGATCTACACCTCTCGTGCTTTATTGTTCAAACCAGAAGTAATATAAGATCTACACCTCTCGTGCTTTATTGTTCAAACCAGAAGTAATATAAGATCTACACCTCTCAGAAGTAATATAAGTGCTTTATTGTTCAAACCAGAAGTAATATAAGATCTACACCTCTCAGAAGTGCTTTATTGTTCAAACCAGAAGTAATATAAGATCTACACCTCTCGTGCTTTATTGTTCAAACCAGAAGTAATATAAGATCTACACCTCTCGTGCTTTATTGTTCAAACCAGAAGTAATATAAGATCTACACCTCTCATGCTTTATTGTTCAAACCAGAAGTAATATAAGATCTACACCTCTCGTGCTTTATTGTTCAAACCAGAAGTAATATAAGTGCTTTATTGTTCAAACCAGAAGTAATATAAGATCTACACCTCTCGTGCTTTATTGTTCAAACCAGAAGTAATATAAGATCTACACCTCTCGTGCTTTATTGTTCAAACCAGAAGTAATATAAGATCTACACCTCTCGTGCTTTATTGTTCAAACCAGAAGTAATATAAGATCTACACCTCTCTGCTTTATTGTTCAGAAGTAATATAAGTGCTTTATTGTTCAAACCAGAAGTAATATAAGATCTACACCTCTCGTGCTTTATTGTTCAAACCAGAAGTAATATAAGATCTACACCTCTCGTGCTTTATTGTTCAAACCAGAAGTAATATAAGATCTACACCTCTCGTGCTTTATTGTTCAAACCAGAAGTAATATAAGATCTACACCTCTCGTGCTTTATTGTTCAAACCAGAAGTAATATAAGATCTACACCTCTCGTGCTTTATTGTTCAAACCAGAAGTAATATAAGATCTACACCTCTCGTGCTTTATTGTTCAAACCAGAAGTAATATAAGATCTACACCTCTCGTGCTTTATTGTTCAAACCAGAAGTAATATAAGATCTACACCTCTCGTGCTTTATTGTTCAAACCAGAAGTAATATAAGATCTACACCTCTCGTGCTTTATTGTTCAAACCAGAAGTAATATAAGATCTACACCTCTCGTGCTTTATTGTTCAAACCAGAAGTAATATAAGATCTACACCTCTCGTGCTTTATTGTTCAAACCAGAAGTAATATAAGATCTACACCTCTCGTGCTTTATTGTTCAAACCAGAAGTAATATAAGATCTACACCTCTCGTGCTTTATTGTTCAAACCAGAAGTAATATAAGATCTACACCTCTCGTGCTTTATTGTTCAAACCAGAAGTAATATAAGATCTACACCTCTCGTGCTTTATTGTTCAAACCAGAAGTAATATAAGATCTACACCTCTCGTGCTTTATTGTTCAAACCAGAAGTAATATAAGATCTACACCTCTCGTGCTTTATTGTTCAAACCAGAAGTAATATAAGATCTACACCTCTCGTGCTTTATTGTTCAAACCAGAAGTAATATAAGATCTACACCTCTCGTGCTTTATTGTTCAAACCAGAAGTAATATAAGATCTACACCTCTTTATTGTTCAAACCAGAAGTAATATAAGATCTACACCTCTCGTGCTTTATTGTTCAAACCAGAAGTAATATAAGATCTACACCTCTCGTGCTTTATTGTTCAAACCAGAAGTAATATAAGATCTACACCTCTCGTGCTTTATTGTTCAAACCAGAAGTAATATAAGATCTACACCTCTCGTGCTTTATTGTTCAAACCAGAAGTAATATAAGATCTACACCTCTCATGCTTTATTGTTCAAACCAGAAGTAATATAAGATCTACACCTCTCGTGCTTTATTGTTCAAACCAGAAGTAATATAAGATCTACACCTCTCGTGCTTTATTGTTCAAACCAGAAGTAATATAAGATCTACACCTCTCGTGCTTTATTGTTCAAACCAGAAGTAATATAAGATCTACACCTCTCATGCTTTATTGTTCAAACCAGAAGTAATATAAGATCTACACCTCTCGTGCTTTATTGTTCAAACCAGAAGTAATATAAGATCTACACCTCTCGTGCTTTATTGTTCAAACCAGAAGTAATATAAGATCTACACCTCTCGTGCTTTATTGTTCAAACCAGAAGTAATATAAGATCTACACCTCTCGTGCTTTATTGTTCAAACCAGAAGTAATATAAGATCTACACCTCTCG
Organism: Tachypleus tridentatus; assembly: GCF_004210375.1. Classification (NCBI taxonomy): domain Eukaryota; kingdom Metazoa; phylum Arthropoda; class Merostomata; order Xiphosura; family Limulidae; genus Tachypleus; species Tachypleus tridentatus. The sequence continues at coordinate 118,407,866 of NC_134825.1, forward strand.
TGCTTTATTGTTCAAACCAGAAGTAATATAAGATCTACACCTCTCGTGCTTTATTGTTCAAACCAGAAGTAATATAAGATCTACACCTCTCGTGCTTTATTGTTCAAACCAGAAGTAATATAAGATCTACACCTCTCATGCTTTATTGTTCAAACCAGAAGTAATATAAGATCTACACCTCTCGTGCTTTATTGTTCAAACCAGAAGTAATATAAGATCTACACCTCTCGTGCTTTATTGTTCAAACCAGAAGTAATATAAGATCTACACCTCTCGTGCTTTATTGTTCAAACCAGAAGTAATATAAGATCTACACCTCTCGTGCTTTATTGTTCAAACCAGAAGTAATATAAGATCTACACCTCTCGTGCTTTATTGTTCAAACCAGAAGTATATATAAGATCTACACCAGAAGTAATATAAGATCTACACCTCGTGCTTTATTGTTCAAACCAGAAGTAATATAAGATCTACACCTCTCGTGCTTTATTGTTCAAACCAGAAGTAATATAAGATCTACACCTCTCGTGCTTTATTGTTCAAACCAGAAGTAATATAAGATCTACACCTCTCGTGCTTTATTGTTCAAACCAGAAGTAATATAAGATCTACACCTCTCGTGCTTTATTGTTCAAACCAGAAGTAATATAAGATCTACACCTCTCGTGCTTTATTGTTCAAACCAGAAGTAATATAAGATCTACACCTCTCGTGCTTTATTGTTCAAACCAGAAGTAATATAAGATCTACACCTCTCGTGCTTTATTGTTCAAACCAGAAGTAATATAAGATCTACACCTCTCGTGCTTTATTGTTCAAACCAGAAGTAATATAAGATCTACACCTCTCGTGCTTTATTGTTCAAACCAGAAGTAATATAAGATCTACACCTCTCGTGCTCGTGCTTTATTGTTCAAACCAGAAGTAATATAAGATCTACACCTCTCGTGCTTTATTGTTCAAACCAGAAGTAATATAAGATCTACACCTCTCGTGCTTTATTGTTCAAACCAGAAGTAATATAAGATCTACACCTCTCATGCTTTATTGTTCAAACCAGAAGTAATATAAGATCTACACTCTCTCAAACCAGAAGTAATATAAGTGCTTTATTGTTCAAACCAGAAGTAATATAAGATCTACACCTCTCGTGCTTTATTGTTCAAACCAGAAGTAATATAAGATCTACACCTCTCGTGCTTTATTGTTCAAACCAGAAGTAATATAAGATCTACACCTCTCGTGCTTTATTGTTCAAACCAGAAGTAATATAAGATCTACACCTCTCTTTATTGTTCAAACCAGAAGTGCTTTATTGTTCAAACCAGAAGTAATATAAGATCTACACCTCTCGTGCTTTATTGTTCAAACCAGAAGTAATATAAGATCTACACCTCTCGTGCTTTATTGTTCAAACCAGAAGTAATATAAGATCTACACCTCTCGTGCTTTATTGTTCAAACCAGAAGTAATATAAGATCTACACCTCTCGTGCTTTATTGTTCAAACCAGAAGTAATATAAGATCTACACCTCTCATGCTTTATTGTTCAAACCAGAAGTAATATAAGATCTACACCTCTCGTGCTTTATTGTTCAAACCAGAAGTAATATAAGATCTACACCTCTCATGCTTTATTGTTCAAACCAGAAGTAATATAAGATCTACACCTCTCGTGCTTTATTGTTCAAACCAGAAGTAATATAAGATCTACACCTCTCGTGCTTTATTGTTCAAACCAGAAGTAATATAAGATCTACACCTCTCGTGCTTTATTGTTCAAACCAGAAGTAATATAAGATCTACACCTCTCGTGCTTTATTGTTCAAACCAGAAGTAATATAAGATCTACACCTCTCGTGCTTTATTGTTCAAACCAGAAGTAATATAAGATCTACACCTCTCGTGCTTTATTGTTCAAACCAGAAGTAATATAAGATCTACACCTCTCGTGCTTTATTGTTCAAACCAGAAGTAATATAAGATCTACACCTCTCGTGCTTTATTGTTCAAACCAGAAGTAATATAAGATCTACACCTCTCGTGCTTTATTGTTCAAACCAGAAGTAATATAAGATCTACACCTCTCAGAAGTAATATAAGATCTGCTTTATTGTTCAAACCAGAAGTAATATAAGATCTACACCTCTCGTGCTTTATTGTTCAAACCAGAAGTAATATAAGATCTACACCTCTCGTGCTTTATTGTTCAAACCAGAAGTAATATAAGATCTACACCTCTCATGCTTTATTGTTCAAACCAGAAGTAATATAAGATCTACACCTCTCGTGCTTTATTGTTCAAACCAGAAGTAATATAAGATCTACACCTCTCGTGCTTTATTGTTCAAACCAGAAGTAATATAAGATCTACACCTCTCGTGCTTTATTGTTCAAACCAGAAGTAATATAAGATCTACACCTCTCGTGCTTTATTGTTCAAACCAGAAGTAATATAAGATCTACACCTCTCGTGCTTTATTGTTCAAACCAGAAGTAATATAAGATCTACACCTCTCGTGCTTTATTGTTCAAACCAGAAGTAATATAAGATCTACACCTCTCGTGCTTTATTGTTCAAACCAGAAGTAATATAAGATCTACACCTCTCGTGCTTTATTGTTCAAACCAGAAGTAATATAAGATCTACACCTCTCATGCTTTATTGTTCAAACCAGAAGTAATATAAGATCTACACCTCTCGTGCTTTATTGTTCAAACCAGAAGTAATATAAGATCTACACCTCTCGTGCTTTATTGTTCAAACCAGTAATATAAGATCTACACCTCTCGTGCTTTATTGTTAATATAAGATCTACACCTCTCAGTGCTTTATTGTTCAAACCAGAAGTAATATAAGATCTACACCTCTCGTGCTTTATTGTTCAAACCAGAAGTAATATAAGATCTACACCTCTCGTGCTTTATTGTTCAAACCAGAAGTAATATAAGATCTACACCTCTCGTGCTTTATTGTTCAAACCAGAAGTAATATAAGATCTACACCTCTCGTGCTTTATTGTTCAAACCAGAAGTAATATAAGATCTACACCTCTCGTGCTTTATTGTTCAAACCAGAAGTAATATAAGATCTACACCTCTCGTGCTTTATTGTTCAAACCAGAAGTAATATAAGATCTACACCTCTCGTGCTTTATTGTTCAAACCAGAAGTAATATAAGATCTACACCTCTCGTGCTTTATTGCTTTATTGTGTCAAACCAGAAGTAATATAAGATCTACACCTCTCGTGCTTTATTGTTCAAACCAGAAGTAATATAAGATCTAACCAGAAGTAATATAAGATCTACACCTCTCGTGCTTTATTGTTCAAACCAGAAGTAATATAAGATCTACACCTCTCGTGCTTTATTGTTCAAACCAGAAGTAATATAAGATCTACACCTCTCGTGCTTTATTGTTCAAACCAGAAGTAATATACGATCTACACCTCTCTCTCTTTATTGTTCAAACAAGAAGTAATATAAGATCTACACCTCTCGTGCTTTATTGTTCAAACCAGAAGTAATATAAGATCTACACCTCTCGTGCTTTATTGTTCAAACCAGAAGTAATATAAGATCTACACCTCTCGTGCTTTATTGTTCAAACCAGAAGTAATATAAGATCTACACCTCTCGTGCTTTATTGTTCAAACCAGAAGTAATATAAGATCTACACCTCTCGTGCTTTATTGTTCAAACCAGAAGTAATATAAGATCTACACCTCTCGTGCTTTATTGTTCAAACCAGAAGTAATATAAGATCTACACCTCATGTGCTTTATTGTTCAAACCAGAAGTAATATAAGATCTACACCTCTCGTGCTTTATTGTTCAAACCAGAAGTAATATAAGATCTACACCTCTCGTGCTTTATTGTTCAAACCAGAAGTAATATAAGATCTACACCTCTCATGCTTTATTGTTCAAACCAGAAGTAATATAAGATCTACACCTCTCGTGCTTTATTGTTCAAACCAGAAGTAATATAAGATCTACACCTCTCGTGCTTTATTGTTCAAACCAGAAGTAATATAAGATCTACACCTCTCGTGCTTTATTGTTCAAACCAGAAGTAATATAAGATCTACACCTCTCGTGCTTTATTGTTCAAACCAGAAGTAATATAAGATCTACACCTCTCATGCTTTATTGTTCAAACCAGAAGTAATATAAGATCTACACCTCTCGTGCTTTATTGTTCAAACCAGAAGTAATATAAGATCTACACCTCTCGTGCTTTATTGTTCAAACCAGAAGTAATATAAGATCTACACCTCTCATGCTTTATTGTTCAAACCAGAAGTAATATAAGATCTACACCTCTCGTGCTTTATTGTTCAAACCAGAAGTAATATAAGATCTACACACTCTCGTGCTTTATTGTTCAAACCAGAAGTAATATAAGATCTACACCTCTCGTGCTTTATTGTTCAAACCAGAAGTAATATAAGATCTACACCTCTCGTGCTTTATTGTTCAAACCAGAAGTAATATAAGATCTACACCTCTCGTGCTTTATTGTTCAAACCAGAAGTAATATAAGATCTACACCTCTCGTGCTTTATTGTTCAAACCAGAAGTAATATAAGATCTACACCTCTCGTGCTTTATTGTTCAAACCAGAAGTAATATAAGATCTACACCTCTCGTGCTTTATTGTTCAAACCAGAAGTAATATAAGATCTACACCTCTAATATAAGTGCTTTATTGTTCAAACCAGAAGTAATATAAGATCTACACCTCTCGTGCTTTATTGTTCAAACCAGAAGTAATATAAGATCTACACCTCTCATGCTTTATTGTTCAAACCAGAAGTAATATAAGATCTACACCTCTCGTGCTTTATTGTTCAAACCAGAAGTAATATAAGATCTTTATTGTTCACCAGAAGTAATATAAGATCTCTCATGCTTTATTGTTCAAACCAGAAGTAATATAAGATCTACACCTCTCGTGCTTTATTGTTCAAACCAGAAGTAATATAAGATCTACACCTCTCGTGCTTTATTGTTCAAACCAGAAGTAATATAAGATCTACACCTCTCGTGCTTTATTGTTCAAACCAGAAGTAATATAAGATCTACACCTCTCGTGCTTTATTGTTCAAACCAGAAGTAATATAAGATCTACACCTCTCGTGCTTTATTGTTCAAACCAGAAGTAATATAAGATCTACACCTCTCGTGCTTTATTGTTCAAACCAGAAGTAATATAAGATCTACACCTCTCGTGCTTTATTGTTCAAACCAGAAGTAATATAAGATCTACACCTCTCGTGCTTTATTGTTCAAACCAGAAGTAATATAAGATCTACACCTCTCGTGCTTTATTGTTCAAACCAGAAGTAATATAAGATCTACACCTCTCATGCTTTATTGTTCAAACCAGAAGTAATATAAGATCTACACCTCTCGTGCTTTATCGTTGAAACGAGAAGTAATATAAGATCTATGCTTTATTGTTCAAACCAGAAGTAATATAAGATCTACACCTCTCGTGCTTTATTGTTCAAACCAGAAGTAATATAAGATCTACACCTCTCGTGCTTTATTGTTCAAACCAGAAGTAATATAAGATCTACACCTCTCGTGCTTTATTGTTCAAACCAGAAGTAATATAAGATCTACACCTCTCGTGCTTTATTGTTCAAACCAGAAGTAATATAAGATCTACACCTCTCGTGCTTTATTGTTCAAACCAGAAGTAATATAAGATACACCTGATTTACTTTATTGTTCAAACCAGAAGTAATATAAGATCTACACCTCTCGTGCTTTATTGTTCAAACCAGAAGTAATATAAGATCTACACCTCTCGTGCTTTATTGTTCAAACCAGAAGTAATATAAGATCTACACCTCTCGTGCTTTATTGTTCAAACCAGAAGTAATATAAGATCTACACCTCTCGTGCTTTATTGTTCAAACCAGAAGTAATATAACCAGAAGTAATATAAGATCTACACCTCTCGTGCTTTATTGTTCAAACCAGAAGTAATATAAGATCTACACCTCTCGTGCTTTATTGTTCAAACCAGAAGTAATATAAGATCTACACCTCTCGTGCTTTATTGTTCAAACCAGAAGTAATATAAGATCTACACTCTCTCTCAGAAGTAATATAAGTGCTTTATTGTTCAAACCAGAAGTAATATAAGATCTACACCTCTCGTGCTTTATTGTTCAAACCAGAAGTAATATAAGATCTACACCTCTCGTGCTTTATTGTTCAAACCAGAAGTAATATAAGATCTACACCTCTCGTGCTTTATTGTTCAAACCAGAAGTAATATAAGATCTACACCTCTCGTGCTTTATTGTTCAAACCAGAAGTAATATAAGATCTACACCTCTCGTGCTTTATTGTTCAAACCAGAAGTAATATAAGATCTACACCTCTCGTGCTTTATTGTTCAAACCAGAAGTAATATAAGATCTACACCTCTCGTGCTTTATTGTTCAAACCAGAAGTAATATAAGATCTACACCTCTCGTGCTTTATTGTTCAAACCAGAAGTAATATAAGATCTACACCTCTCGTGCTTTATTGTTCAAACCAGAAGTAATATAAGATCTACACCTCTCGTGCTTTATTGTTCAAACCAGAAGTAATATAAGATCTACACCTCTCGTGCTTTATTGTTCAAACCAGAAGTAATATAAGATCTACACCTCTCGTGCTTTATTGTTCAAACCAGAAGTAATATAAGATCTACACCTCTCATGCTTTATTGTTCAAACCAGAAGTAATATAAGATCTACACCTCTCGTGCTTTATTGTTCAAACCAGAAGTAATATAAGATCTACACCTCTCGTGCTTTATTGTTCAAACCAGAAGTAATATAAGATCTACACCTCTCGTGCTTTATTGTTCAAACCAGAAGTAATATAAGATCTACACCTCTCGTGCTTTATTGTTCAAACCAGAAGTAATATAAGATCTACACCTCTCGTGCTTTATTGTTCAAACCAGAAGTAATATAAGATCTACACCTCTCGTGCTTTATTGTTCAAACCAGAAGTAATATAAGATCTACACCTCTCGTGCTTTATTGTTCAAACCAGAAGTAATATAAGATCTACACCTCTCATGCTTTATTGTTCAAACCAGAAGTAATATAAGATCTACACCTCTCGTGCTTTATTGTTCAAACCAGAAGTAATATAAGATCTACACCTCTCGTGCTTTATTGTTCAAACCAGAAGTAATATAAGATCTACACCTCTCGTGCTTTATTGTTCAAACCAGAAGTAATATAAGATCTACACCTCTCGTGCTTTATTGTTCAAACCAGAAGTAATATAAGATCTACACCTCTCGTGCTTTATTGTTCAAACCAGAAGTAATATAAGATCTACACCTCTCGTGCTTTATTGTTCAAACCAGAAGTAATATAAGATCTACACCTCTCATGCTTTATTGTTCAAACCAGAAGTAATATAAGATCTACACCTCTCGTGCTTTATTGTTCAAACCAGAAGTAATATAAGATCTACATGCTTTATTGTTCAAACCAGAAGTAATATAAGATCTACACCTCTCGTGCTTTATTGTTCAAACCAGAAGTAATATAAGATCTACACCTCTCGTGCTTTATTGTTCAAACCAGAAGTAATATAAGATCTACACCTCTCGTGCTTTATTGTTCAAACCAGAAGTAATATAAGATCTACACCTCTCGTGCTTTATTGTTCAAACCAGAAGTAATATAAGATCTACACCTCTCGTGCTTTATTGTTCAAACCAGAAGTAATATAAGATCTACACCTCTCGTGCTTTATTGTTCAAACCAGAAGTATATATACCTCTCGTGCTTTATTGTTCAAACCAGAAGTAATATAAGATCTACACCTCTCGTGCTTTATTGTTCAAACCAGAAGTAATATAAGATCTACACCTCTCGTGCTTTATTGTTCAAACCAGAAGTAATATAAGATCTACACCTCTCGTGCTTTATTGTTCAAACCAGAAGTAATATAAGATCTACACCTCTCGTGCTTTATTGTTCAAACCAGAAGTAATATAAGATCTACACCTCTCGTGCTTTATTGTTCAAACCAGAAGTAATATAAGATCTACACCTCTCTCTTTATTGTTCAGAAGTAATATAAGTGCTTTATTGTTCAAACCAGAAGTAATATAAGATCTACACCTCTCGTGCTTTATTGTTCAAACCAGAAGTAATATAAGATCTACACCTCTCGTGCTTTATTGTTCAAACCAGAAGTAATATAAGATCTACACCTCTCGTGCTTTATTGTTCAAACCAGAAGTAATATAAGATCTACACCTCTCGTGCTTTATTGTTCAAACCAGAAGTAATATAAGATCTACACCTCTCGTGCTTTATTGTTCAAACCAGAAGTAATATAAGATCTACACCTCTCATGCTTTATTGTTCAAACCAGAAGTAATATAAGATCTACACTCTCTCAGAAGTAATATAAGTGCTTTATTGTTCAAACCAGAAGTAATATAAGATCTACACCTCTCGTGCTTTATTGTTCAAACCAGAAGTAATATAAGATCTACACCTCTCGTGCTTTATTGTTCAAACCAGAAGTAATATAAGATCTACACCTCTCGTGCTTTATTGTTCAAACCAGAAGTAATATAAGATCTACACCTCTCGTGCTTTATTGTTCAAACCAGAAGTAATATAAGATCTACACCTCTCGTGCTTTATTGTTCAAACCAGAAGTAATATAAGATCTACACCTCTCGTGCTTTATTGTTTATTGTTCAAACCAGAAGTAATATAAGATCTACACCTCTCGTGCTTTATTGTTCAAACCAGAAGTAATATAAGATCTACACCTCTCGTGCTTTATTGTTCAAACCAGAAGTAATATAAGATCTACACCTCTCGTGCTTTATTGTTCAAACCAGAAGTAATATAAGATCTACACCTCTCGTGCTTTATTGTTCAAACCAGAAGTAATATAAGATCTACACCTCTCGTGCTTTATTGTTCAAACCAGAAGTAATATAAGATCTACACCTCTCGTGCTTTATTGTTCAAACCAGAAGTAATATAAGATCTACACCTCTCGTGCTTTATTGTTCAAACCAGAAGTAATATAAGATCTACACCTCTCATGCTTTATTGTTCAAACCAGAAGTAATATAAGATCTACACCTCTCGTGCTTTATTGTTCAAACCAGAAGTAATATAAGATCTACACCTCTCGTGCTTTATTGTTCAAACCAGAAGTAATATAAGATCTACACCTCTCGTGCTTTATTGTTCAAACCAGAAGTAATATAAGATCTACACCTCTCGTGCTTTATTGTTCAAACCAGAAGTAATATAAGATCTACACCTCTCGTGCTTTATTGTTCAAACCAGAAGTAATATAAGATCTACACCTCTCGTGCTTTATTGTTCAAACCAGAAGTAATATAAGATCTACACCTCTCGTGCTTTATTGTTCAAACCAGAAGTAATATAAGATCTACACCTCTCATGCTTTATTGTTCAAACCAGAAGTAATATAAGATCTACACCTCTCGTGCTTTATTGTTCAAACCAGAAGTAATATAAGATCTACACCTCTCAGAAGTAATATAAGTGCTTTATTGTTCAAACCAGAAGTAATATAAGATCTACACCTCTCGTGCTTTATTGTTCAAACCAGAAGTAATATAAGATCTACACCTCTCGTGCTTTATTGTTCAAACCAGAAGTAATATAAGATCTACACCTCTCGTGCTTTATTGTTCAAACCAGAAGTAATATAAGATCTACACCTCTTCTGCTTTATTGTTCAAACCAGAAGTAATATAAGATCTACACCTCTCGTGCTTTATTGTTCAAACCAGAAGTAATATAAGATCTACACCTCTCGTGCTTTATTGTTCAAACCAGAAGTAATATAAGATCTACACCTCTCGTGCTTTATTGTTCAAACCAGAAGTAATATAAGATCTACACCTCTCGTGCTTTATTGTTCAAACCAGAAGTAATATAAGATCTACACCTCTCGTGCTTTATTGTTCAAACCAGAAGTAATATAAGATCTACACCTCTCGTGCTTTATTGTTCAAACCAGAAGTAATATAAGATCTACACCTCTCGTGCTTTATTGTTCAAACCAGAAGTAATATAAGATCTACACCTCTCGTGCTTTATTGTTCAAACCAGAAGTAATATAAGATCTACACCTCTCGTGCTTTATTGTTCAAACCAGAAGTAATATAAGATCTACACCTCTCGTGCTTTATTGTTCAAACCAGAAGTAATATAAGATCTACACCTCTCATGCTTTATTGTTCAAACCAGAAGTAATATAAGATCTACACCTCTCGTGCTTTATTGTTCAAACCAGAAGTAATATAAGATCTACACCTCTCATGCTTTATTGTTCAAACCAGAAGTAATATAAGATCTACACCTCTCAGAAGTGCTTTATTGTTCAAACCAGAAGTAATATAAGATCTACACCTCTCGTGCTTTATTGTTCAAACCAGAAGTAATATAAGATCTACACCTCTCGTGCTTTATTGTTCAAACCAGAAGTAATATAAGATCTACACCTCTCGTGCTTTATTGTTCAAACCAGAAGTAATATAAGATCTACACCTCTCGTGCTTTATTGTTCAAACCAGAAGTAATATAAGATCTACACCTCTCGTGCTTTATTGTTCAAACCAGAAGTAATATAAGATCTACACCTCTCGTGCTTTATTGTTCAAACCAGAAGTAATATAAGATCTACACCTCTCGTGCTTTATTGTTCAAACCAGAAGTAATATAAGATCTACACCTCTCGTGCTTTATTGTTCAAACCAGAAGTAATATGCTTTATTGTTCAAACCAGAAGTAATATAAGATCTACACCTCTCATGCTTTATTGTTCAAACCAGAAGTAATATAAGATCTACACCTCTCGTGCTTTATTGTTCAAACCAGAAGTAATATAAGATCTACACTCTCTCATGCTTTATTGTTCAAACCAGAAGTAATATAAGATCTACACCTCTCGTGCTTTATTGTTCAAACCAGAAGTAATATAAGATCTACACCTCTCGTGCTTTATTGTTCAAACCAGAAGTAATATAAGATCTACACCTCTCGTGCTTTATTGTTCAAACCAGAAGTAATATAAGATCTACACCTCTCGTGCTTTATTGTTCAAACCAGAAGTAATATAAGATCTACACCTCTCGTGCTTTATTGTTCAAACCAGAAGTAATATAAGATCTACACCTCTCAGAAGTAATATGATCTACACCTCTCGTGCTTTATTGTTCAAACCAGAAGTAATATAAGATCTACACCTCTCGTGCTTTATTGTTCAAACCAGAAGTAATATAAGATCTACACCTCTCGTGCTTTATTGTTCAAACCAGAAGTAATATAAGATCTACACCTCTCGTGCTTTATTGTTCAAACCAGAAGTAATATAAGATCTACACCTCTCGTGCTTTATTGTTCAAACCAGAAGTAATATAAGATCTACACCTCTCGTGCTTTATTGTTCAAACCAGAAGTAATATAAGATCTACACCTCTCGTGCTTTATTGTTCAAACCAGAAGTAATATAAGATCTACACTCTCTCGTGCTTTATTGTTCAAACCAGAAGTAATATAAGATCTACACCTCTCGTGCTTTATTGTTCAAACCAGAAGTAATATAAGATCTACACCTCTCGTGCTTTATTGTTCAAACCAGAAGTAATATAAGATCTACACCTCTCGTGCTTTATTGTTCAAACCAGAAGTAATATAAGATCTACACCTCTCGTGCTTTATTGTTCAAACCAGAAGTAATATAAGATCTACACCTCTCGTGCTTTATTGTTCAAACCAGAAGTAATATAAGATCTACACCTCTCGTGCTTTATTGTTCAAACCAGAAGTAATATAAGATCTACACCTCTCGTGCTTTATTGTTCAAACCAGAAGTAATATAAGATCTACACCTCTCGTGCTTTATTGTTCAAACAAGAAGTAATATGAGATATACACCTTATGTGCTTTATTGTTCAAACCAGAAGTAATATAAGATCTACACCTCTCGTGCTTTATTGTTCAAACCAGAAGTAATATAAGATCTACACCTCTCGTGCTTTATTGTTCAAACCAGAAGTAATATAAGATCTACACCTCTCGTGCTTTATTGTTCAAACCAGAAGTAATATAAGATCTACACCTCTCGTGCTTTATTGTTCAAACCAGAAGTAATATAAGATCTACACTCTCAGAAGTGCTTTATTGTTCAAACCAGAAGTAATATAAGTGCTTTATTGTTCAAACCAGAAGTAATATAAGATCTACACCTCTCGTGCTTTATTGTTCAAACCAGAAGTAATATAAGATCTACACCTCTCGTGCTTTATTGTTCAAACCAGAAGTAATATAAGATCTACACCTCTCATGCTTTATTGTTCAAACCAGAAGTAATATAAGATCTACACCTCTCGTGCTTTATTGTTCAAACCAGAAGTAATATAAGATCTACACCTCTCGTGCTTTATTGTTCAAACCAGAAGTAATATAAGATCTACACCTCTCGTGCTTTATTGTTCAAACCAGAAGTAATATAAGATCTACACCTCTCATGCTTTATTGTTCAAACCAGAAGTAATATAAGATCTACACCTCTCGTGCTTTATTGTTCAAACCAGAAGTAATATAAGATCTACACCTCTCGTGCTTTATTGTTCAAACCAGAAGTAATATAAGATCTACACCTCATGTGCTTTATTGTTCAAACCAGAAGTAATATAAGATCTACACCTCTCGTGCTTTATTGTTCAAACCAGAAGTAATATAAGATCTACACCTCTCATGCTTTATTGTTCAAACCAGAAGTAATATAAGATCTACACCTCTCGTGCTTTATTGTTCAAACCAGAAGTAATATAAGATCTACACCTCTCGTGCTTTATTGTTCAAACCAGAAGTAATATAAGATCTACACCTCTCATGCTTTATTGTTCAAACCAGAAGTAATATAAGATCTACACCTCTCTTTATTGTTCAAACGTGCTTTATTGTTCAAACCAGAAGTAATATAAGATCTACACCTCTCTCTCAGAAGTAATATGATTTATTGTTCAAACCAGAAGTAATATAAGATCTACACCTCTCGTGCTTTATTGTTCAAACCAGAAGTAATATAAGATCTACACCTCTCGTGCTTTATTGTTCAAACCAGAAGTAATATAAGATCTACACCTCTCTTTATTGTTCAAACCAGAAGTAATATAAGTGCTTTATTGTTCAAACCAGAAGTAATATAAGATCTACACCTCTCGTGCTTTATTGTTCAAACCAGAAGTAATATAAGATCTACACCTCTCATGCTTTATTGTTCAAACCAGAAGTAATATAAGATCTACACCTCTCGTGCTTTATTGTTCAAACCAGAAGTAATATAAGATCTACACCTCTCGTGCTTTATTGTTCAAACCAGAAGTAATATAAGATCTACACCTCTCGTGCTTTATTGTTCAAACCAGAAGTAATATAAGATCTACACCTCTCAGAAGTAATATGCTTTATTGTTCAAACCAGAAGTAATATAAGATCTACACCTCTCGTGCTTTATTGTTCAAACCAGAAGTAATATAAGATCTACACCTCTCGTGCTTTATTGTTCAAACCAGAAGTAATATAAGATCTACACCTCTCGTGCTTTATTGTTCAAACCAGAAGTAATATAAGATCTACACCTCTCGTGCTTTATTGTTCAAACCAGAAGTAATATAAGATCTACACCTCTCGTGCTTTATTGTTCAAACCAGAAGTAATATAAGATCTACACCTCTCGTGCTTTATTGTTCAAACCAGAAGTAATATAAGATCTACACCTCTCATGCTTTATTGTTCAAACCAGAAGTAATATAAGATCTACACCTCTCGTGCTTTATTGTTCAAACCAGAAGTAATATAAGATCTACACCTCTCATGCTTTATTGTTCAAACCAGAAGTAATATAAGATCTACACCTCTCGTGCTTTATTGTTCAAACCAGAAGTAATATAAGATCTACACCTCTCGTGCTTTATTGTTCAAACCAGAAGTAATATAAGATCTACACCTCTCGTGCTTTATTGTTCAAACCAGAAGTAATATAAGATCTACACCTCTCATGCTTTATTGTTCAAACCAGAAGTAATATAAGATCTACACCTCTCGTGCTTTATTGTTCAAACCAGAAGTAATATAAGATCTACACCTCTCGTGCTTTATTGTTCAAACCAGAAGTAATATAAGATCTACACTCTCTCAGAAGTAATATAAGTGCTTTATTGTTCAAACCAGAAGTAATATAAGATCTACACCTCTCGTGCTTTATTGTTCAAACCAGAAGTAATATAAGATCTACACCTCTCGTGCTTTATTGTTCAAACCAGAAGTAATATAAGATCTACACCTCTCGTGCTTTATTGTTCAAACCAGAAGTAATATAAGATCTACACCTCTCGTGCTTTATTGTTCAAACCAGAAGTAATATAAGATCTACACCTCTCATGCTTTATTGTTCAAACCAGAAGTAATATAAGATCTACACCTCTCGTGCTTTATTGTTCAAACCAGAAGTAATATAAGATCTACACCTCTCGTGCTTTATTGTTCAAACCAGAAGTAATATAAGATCTACACCTCTCGTGCTTTATTGTTCAAACCAGAAGTAATATAAGATCTACACCTCTCATGCTTTATTGTTCAAACCAGAAGTAATATAAGATCTACACCTCTCGTGCTTTATTGTTCAAACCAGAAGTAATATAAGATCTACACCTCTCGTGCTTTATTGTTCAAACCAGAAGTAATATAAGATCTACACCTCTCGTGCTTTATTGTTCAAACCAGAAGTAATATAAGATCTACACCTCTCGTGCTTTATTGTTCAAACCAGAAGTAATATAAGATCTACACCTCTCGTGCTTTATTGTTCAAACCAGAAGTAATATAAGATCTACACCTCTCGTGCTTTATTGTTCAAACCAGAAGTAATATAAGATCTACACCTCTCGTGCTTTATTGTTCAAACCAGAAGTAATATAAGATCTACACCTCTCGTGCTTTATTGTTCAAACCAGAAGTAATATAAGATCTACACCTCTCAGAAGTAATATAAGTGCTTTATTGTTCAAACCAGAAGTAATATAAGATCTACACCTCTCTCTCAAACCAGAAGTAATATAAGTGCTTTATTGTTCAAACCAGAAGTAATATAAGATCTACACCTCTCGTGCTTTATTGTTCAAACCAGAAGTAATATAAGATCTACACCTCTCATGCTTTATTGTTCAAACCAGAAGTAATATAAGATCTACACCTCTCGTGCTTTATTGTTCAAACCAGAAGTAATATAAGATCTACACCTCTCGTGCTTTATTGTTCAAACCAGAAGTAATATAAGATCTACACCTCTCGTGCTTTATTGTTCAAACCAGAAGTAATATAAGATCTACACCTCTCGTGCTTTATTGTTCAAACCAGAAGTAATATAAGATCTACACCTCTCGTGCTTTATTGTTCAAACCAGAAGTAATATAAGATCTACACCTCTCGTGCTTTATTGTTCAAACCAGAAGTAATATAAGATCTACACCTCTCGTGCTTTATTGTTCAAACCAGAAGTAATATAAGATCTACACCTCTCATGCTTTATTGTTCAAACCAGAAGTAATATAAGATCTACACCTCTCGTGCTTTATTGTTCAAACCAGAAGTAATATAAGATCTACACCTCTCATGCTTTATTGTTCAAACCAGAAGTAATATAAGATCTACACCTCTCGTGCTTTATTGTTCAAACCAGAAGTAATATAAGATCTACACCTCTCTCGTGCTTTATTGTTCAAACCAGAAGTAATATAAGATCTACACCTCTCGTGCTTTATTGTTCAAACCAGAAGTAATATAAGATCTACACCTCTCATGCTTTATTGTTCAAACCAGAAGTAATATAAGATCTACACCTCTCGTGCTTTATTGTTCAAACCAGAAGTAATATAAGATCTACACCTCTCATGCTTTATTGTTCAAACCAGAAGTAATATAAGATCTACACCTCTCGTGCTTTATTGTTCAAACCAGAAGTAATATAAGATCTACACCTCTCGTGCTTTATTGTTCAAACCAGAAGTAATATAAGATCTACACCTCTCGTGCTTTATTGTTCAAACCAGAAGTAATATAAGATCTACACCTCTCGTGCTTTATTGTTCAAACCAGAAGTAATATAAGATCTACACCTCTCGTGCTTTATTGTTCAAACCAGAAGTAATATAAGATCTACACCTCTCTCTTTATTGTTCAAACCAGAAGTAATATGCTTTATTGTTCAAACCAGAAGTAATATAAGATCTACACCTCTCAGAAGTAATATGCTTTATTGTTCAAACCAGAAGTAATATAAGATCTACACCTCTCATGCTTTATTGTTCAAACCAGAAGTAATATAAGATCAACCTCTCGTGCTTTATTGTTCAAACCAGAAGTAATATAAGATCCAGCTTTATTGTTCAAACCAGAAGTAATATAAGATCTACACCTCTCTTGCTTTATTGTTCAAACAAGAAGTAATATGAGATCTACACCTCATGTTCTTTATTGTTCAAACCAGAAGTAATATAAGATCTACACCTCTCATGCTTTATTGTTCAAACCAGAAGTAATATAAGATCTACACCTCTCGTGCTTTATTGTTCAAACCAGAAGTAATATAAGATCTACACCTCTCGTGCTTTATTGTTCAAACCAGAAGTAATATAAGATCTACACCTCTCGTGCTTTATTGTTCAAACCAGAAGTAATATAAGATCTACACCTCTCATGCTTTATTGTTCAAACCAGAAGTAATATAAGATCTACACCTCTCGTGCTTTATTGTTCAAACCAGAAGTAATATAAGATCTACACCTCTCGTGCTTTATTGTTCAAACCAGAAGTAATATAAGATCTACACCTCTCGTGCTTTATTGTTCAAACCAGAAGTAATATAAGATCTACACCTCTCGTGCTTTATTGTTCAAACCAGAAGTAATATAAGATCTACACCTCTCCTTTATTGTTCAAAAGTAATATAAGATCTACACCTCTCGTGCTTTATTGTTCAAAGCCTTAACCACCTGTCCATGCCGGGCCACAAACTATTTAAAGATGAATTTCACATATTTGTTCCCCGACGGAACAGCAGAAATCTTCGTATTTACAAGCTAAATTCAGGGTTTCGAATCCCTTCAGTGGACACATCATCTGTCCCTCTATGGCCTTCTTACAAGAAACAAACACACAAATACAAACTTTCTCCATCAAATTACGATAGATAAAACTTGTGCTTACATTTAATCATACTAAGGTGTTCAGCAATGATAACGTTTTAAATTAATTTATACTTTCTATCCAGGGACACAGAGCTCTTTAGGGATTGTTCTGTTTTTATTACATTACATCAAATGTGTCAGATACCTTCTACTAAACTCGAGTTCTTGTTGACAAACTTTGCTGTATCGATACATCTCTTCACCCGGAAAATCCGCAGTGTCTTCTCTTGTCACGTTTTATTGACCACCCAATGTTTCAATTAAAGAATGTCACTTATAACATGTTATTTTTTTGACGTTTACATGTAAAGATTACATCAGAATCTGATAGAAGAGTTTTTCTTACCGTCACTAAAAATAAATATAAACGTCTAGATTAGCATGTATGTTTAAAATGTCTAACGTGTTAAGGTTTTGCTCTCTCGCAATATTATACGAACGTTATTACAGAAGATTTAGTTATTTGAATTGTCTGTTTGTTTTTGAATTTCGCGCAAAGCTACTCGAGGGCTATCTGTGCTAGCCGTCCCTAATTCAGCAGTGTAAGACCAGAGGGAAGACAGCTAGATATCACCACCCTCCGCCAACTCTTTGGCTATTTTATTACCAACGAATAGTGGGATTGGCTGTCGCATATAACACCCCCACGGCTGAAAGAGCGAGCATATTTGATGTGACGGGGATTCGAACCCGCGACTCTTGGATTACGCCTCGAGCGCCCTAACAACCTGGCTGTGCCATTAAATCCATCGCAACAAATTGTAAAAGAAATATATATAAAGACACAGAAACTTTTATTATTTTTGAAAGAAGACACACTTAATATACCAACTAAATTTATGGTTTGGAGACGTAACAACATAGTGAAAATACCATATATTTTTATGTTTCAAAAAGATTGTTAACTTCGTTCACACAAAGACAGAAGTGCAATAAGCGGTCAACATTATTGTAGAAAAGTGGATACGGTTTTACAACTTTAACTGAGACTTTAAGAATGCATTATGGGAAGAAATTGTTGCATCCTTTGAAATTAAATCTGACACGAGTGAACACGGATGGCTATATTACACAAATAATAGTAGAACACTGAGACTTTATTATGTTATCAAAATCTCATAAAAGAGTGCTTATCTTTCTTTCCTTTGGCAAATTAGGAGACGAAAAGTAAAGTCCTTATTTTAAATATTGAGGCTATGTAAGATGAACGTGCCGCATTAGTTTAAAAAACGAATGTTACACTTCAGGACAAAATAAAACATTCAGAGACAAATGTGTATGTGACATAATGATGAATCCAGGGTGAGCAAAACGCTAGCAGAATTTTCTAGAGCTTTAAAACGAGGATATAGAAAAATATCAAGGACTGGGTAACAAAATTTAACTGTTTATTGTACATTTTTACATGTTCGTTCTTTCTTTTAAGGTTGTTAGGCTTAACTGTATTTATTCTTTTAAGGTTGCTAGGCTTAACTGTATTTATTCTTTTAAGGTTTATAGGCTTAACTGTATTTATTCTTTTAAGGTTGTTAGGCTTAACTGTATTTATTCTTTTAAGGTTGTTAGACTTAACTGTATTTATCGTTCGTGTTATAACTCACAACTAATGGTTATGTAGTTTTGAGTTTTATCAGTAACTCTACTCATAACTCAATAAACTGAAGTCACAAACAAAGAAATCGAGAAAAAAAAGCATGTTTTAATGTATATTACAACTCCTTCACGTAATAACATATATCTTTGTTTGATACCACTGATCAGAATCGTTTATTACACAGATTTGTAATCACTAACTTGCCGGTAGTTATTTTACGATTTCTTTAGCGTAGCACTTACTGAGCAGGTGTCTTACACACTCCAGTTGCGTTGTGATAAAATAGTCCTACGAATTTATATTTCATAAAAGTTGTCTTGATTTCAAAAACGATTTTATTCCATAATTCAGTCATGGATATAAAAATAATAATATTATGTTTAAATTCTAGAACAATCGATAAGACTAATGTAAAAGTACACATGACGTTTTGTAAATAATCTGTGCGTGATGAACAAAATTAGTGTTTTGCGACATATCGCCACCTCATGATACATTTTATAACACACGTAAATAATGGTGACTCGGGCTGATAATAACAAAATCTTGGGTTCGAATCCCCGCGATAGACTGAGTGTAATTCGTCCATGTATAATTTTGCTCTAGAACATCAACTACTGTCGTACATAATATGGAAAATTAAATACTACATTAACAATGTTATTTATAGAGTTAACAATATATCGTTTTTTCTTCATACGGACATGTTTATGGGGTACCTTCAGAATTGTATACATTTATAACAAGAACACAATTCTAACTGCTCTAGATGCGACTCCATACATCCGACAAAAGCGATCACTAAGCATTCGTGTCTTTAATTAAACAAGTTAAAGTATACACAATATCCATAGCTAAAAAAAAATACCAGAACATCTGTATAGTATTTGTGAATGAAAGTTGAAAATCAACTGTTAAAAACAAGTGTAGTAATGGTTCAAAAACAATTGTAGTAATGGTTCAAAAACAAAGTGTAGTAATGGTTCAAAAACAAGTGTAGTAATGGTTCACGCTACTGATATTAAAATGTATATTTAGTTTACCAATCACTTCGCGGCCATATTTATATATCAACACTTACCTGAAAGTACAAACGGGTACATGAAACAAATGGAAAAACACAAGACTTCTAAACCTTTCGTTTCACACTTTGGTCTCTTCATTACTAATCGTGTAATTTCACTGACGTAGCTATTGACGCTTATGACAAACGAGGGAGCAGCAACCGTTATTTTATACAAAAACAAGTCAATAGACTAGTATTGATGGCACAATTAGAAGTCGAGAAGCCCGTGTCCCTCTAATCTAGATTACGGATTGCCATTCAGATCCACAAATGTGTTCAGACGGTGCTAACTTAGCGAAGAGGCGGTCGACTGGGCTTCTGTGTGCGGGTAAAGGATATTGTAGTCTGTCGATAACAGCAGGAAAGGCAGAAGTACACCTTCTATCTATTGTTCTCGGTATCGTACGGTGGCGCTTGAAAGCAAATGTGACGTCACAAAGCAAGTAAGTAAAAAGTCTGGAGTATTTATTTTCTTCTAGGTGATACGGCCCTAGATGAACGAAAATATAACAAAATTATCGTCTTCGCTGAATAATACATGACATTTTCTTCGTGTACAAAACATTAAGCTGATGTACTGTGAGAGATCTATCGATCGATGCGAGTCTGAGCATTGTATATATAAGTGACGTCACTAATGCCACAAGAACAAAAGTTTCGAAAGTGATTTCTTAGTCGTGTCAATTTTTTTGTTTCATTTTATGGATCCTACGTGACCGAACAATTTCTCAGAGAGCAACATGAAGTAATTTTAAGGCAGTTTATATCTTAACAATATTTAATTCATTTTTAACAAATTATTTACCTTACCATTTCTTGCTATTCGAAAAGATAAAAACTTCTTATTAAATTAATCAAATTTTGAAAATGATATTTTAAGTCTTAAAACTTAAGTCATAAAACACTATATACTGAATTAAGATACTAAAATGTTCTTCAAAATAATGGCCACGTGAAGCCACATTCACATTTCTTAAAGATAACATAAGAATCTTAACGTATCTTACTTTTAAATGGCATTGAAAAAATTAGATTAGAAACAAATACTTCACTTTAATATACATATAGTCGTGGAGGGCATAGCACAGACAGTGCTTTAATTTAGACATTCTATTTCATATCACTTCACGACCTATCGAAACCCGATTGCTAGATTTGTAAAGTGTGTAGAAATACACAAGTGAACAGCATTTATTTCAAGAAGCTTAATAAACTATAACTTAGCATGTGTTCCATGTATTATGTCCCATGTATAATGTAGTTTAACTTATATTCTATCTATTATATTTAACGCATGATATTTAGCTCAATATCTTTCCACTAAATATATCTTAATGTATGTTTCGCGTATTAGGTTCAACAAATAAGATGTTAGTTTACTGATATTCAACACAACCGAGATCTGTTTTTACTTATTTTTTATTTCATATATGAGATAATCACGAAATCTAACACGTTATTTAGTTAGGTTTGGCTATTGGGCCCGGCAATAGCATGGCCAGGTGCGTTAATGTGTTCGACTCGTAATCTGAGGGACGTGGGTTCGAATCCCCGTCACACCAAACGTTCTCGCCCTTTCAGCCGTGGAGGCGTTATAATGTGACGGTCAATCCCACTATTCATTGGTAAAAGAGTAGCTCAAAGAGTTAGCGGTGGGTGGTGATGACTAGCTGCTTTCCCTCTAGTGTTACACTGCTAAATTAGGGACGGCTAGCGCATATAGCCCTCGAGTAGCTTTGCGCGAAATTAAAACCAAACCACAAAAGTTGACTATTTTCAAAACGCAAGGGCTTATGTCAAAAATCTAAACATGAATGTTTCAGATTAATTAAACGAACCTGTTTAAAAAGAAGGTAAAAAAATACAAAAATATTATTTTTGCAAGGTGCGTGTCAAATTACTGTATTTTTATTTCAAACAGTTGTTGAGGCTAAATTAAGTTAATAGAATAACGAATTATTCCTTTGAGTGCCTTGAAAAATAAGATATTGTTCAGTTTAAACGTGAGAGTTTTTCACGTGGCTATTCTATTACGTTGACAACTTTCTGTATCATACGTTTGATTCAGTGAATCTGGAACCCTAATTTACTTTAGTGTTGTATAACACTTCCACTATAATATACCAAGAACATTAATTCAAACGTTTCATCTACTTTCCTATCGTAAATCAAAATGGATAAAAAAAAAGAAAAACAAATGTTACACTATTATTTTTACTTGACTTCACACCAAAACACCATGTATTACGATCAATATTGTGAAAATGTAAAAATTATAATTCGACTGGGTGTTTTTTATATCAAAGCCACATCGAGCTATTTGACGAGCCCATCGGCGGGAATCGAATTTCTGATTTTAGTGTTGTAGGAGAAAATAGACGTTAAGAGGTTTGTTTTATTGATGTATTATGTTCAGACTTTTTTCACAGTTATTTTGTGTGTGTGTGTGTGTGTGTATATATATTTTCTTATAACAAAACGACATCGGGATATCTGCTGAGCCCACCAACGGGAATCGAACCCCTGATTTTGGCGTTGTAAATCAGTAGGCATACCGCTGTACTAGTTGCAAAATAAGCAGTTTTAGTCGAGATTTCTCATTTATCTCTGCTAAACTATACTGCACTATATTTGATACTTATATATATATATATATATTGTTTCTTCATAGGGTACATATTGTTTCATTTTTTGGGGTCAGGCATGGCCAGGTGGTTAAGGACCTCGACTCGTAATCTGAGGGTTGCAGGTTCGAATTCCCGTCACACCCAACATTCTTACCCTTTCAGTCGTGAGGGCGATATAATACGACGGTAAATCCCACTATTGGTTAGTAAAAGGGTAGCCCAAGAGCTGGCGGTGAGTAGTGATGACTAGCTGCCTTCCCACACTGCTGAATCAGGGACGGCTAGCGCAAATAGCCCTCGTGTAGCTTTGCGCGAATTTCAAAAACAAAACAAACGTTTTGTCGTCCAATTGAGGTTGGTCAAATTATGGAATGGAAGTCTGTTTTATATTTACGGCGCTGTTTTATTTTTCATCAAGCCGTATAATAATGATTTATCAAAAGTTATACACTTAAAACGCTTTACCTAATCGGTACACAGTTACTAGCTCTACCAGTATTGTTGAATACGTAACTCGGTTATTATTATTACATTACCTAATTGGTACACAGTAGCTAGCTTTACCAGTATTGTTGAAGACGTAACTCGGTTATTATTATTACATTACCTAATTGGTACATAGTAGACCCAGAAAAACAACAGTTTACCATATCTATCCAATACCCTTAATGTGTGGTACGGCATTTTTTACTGATTCAAAATAAAGAGTAGTTTTAAATCTTAAGATAACTCTCCGAACATTCTGGTATGATATCGAAGACGCAGTATATTTAAATATAAATGTAATATACTCACAATCAATATTGTGTACACGTGATACTAAACTACAGTGACCTACGTTACTCAATTACCATAAACGTATTATCAGCATGAAGTATACTAATGATGAATATATGTTATATTTATCCCAAATATATGTTTGAGACGTATCCTTTTAATAACGAAAATTATTCTTTTAAATATTCCAAATTAATTTTCACAATTTTCAGAATGGACTAATTGTAATAAAGATGGTCACGTGGCTGTGCCATCTTTATGTTTACTAACAATTCTCGAAGTTAAAATTAAAGTGGTTAGCCTTCGTGTGTACGAATCTGATACCAAAATTGTCTTTAGAATTGGAAAATACATTCAACTGAGGTATTCATATTACGCATCATTTTATTGGTGTTCTGGTTAATCAGTTTGATAATTTAACCAAGCAGTATGCTGTTGATGAACTTAGCTGTGTTAGGGAAGAAAAATATCTTGTTGGTCAGTTTGATTAGTCTCATAATTTAACCAAGCAGTATGTTGTTAGTGAACTTAGCTGTGTTAGGGAAGAAAAATATTTTGTTGGTCAGTTTTATTGGTCTCATAATTTAACCAAACAGTATGCTGTTGCTAGTGGTAGGATTCTTGCATTGTTAGGTTTTATGTTTACAGGTATGCCACGTTAGGAGTATATTGTGTTCAGATTTAGGCTGCTTTCCTTAGAAAGGACTTTGAAGTATGGAAAATAATTCAGTAGAGAAATACTAGGGTGTCATCTGGAATTTAAAAAAATTCAAATAAGAATAGGTTGAAATTTCAATTCCACCGAGGGAAATTGAACCCCTAGTTTTAGCGTTGTAAATCCATTGATTTACAGCTGTACCAGTCGGAGACTTTACTGTCCTTTACGTATTTACAACGCAAAAATTAGTGGTTCGATTCCCCTCGGTGGACTCAACAGATAGTCCAATGTGGCTTTGCTACAAGAAAACACACACTCTACGGTCGTACCAATGAATACATTTAACATAATATAGATTAACATCATATGAATTATTTCTTCTTTCTATATGTCAAAGAAAACGATTTTATAGCCACAATACTATAGATATGTGTGTCGTACATCAGTCATAAAACAACTTTCTTGGATATCGAAAGAGACGAGAAGGGAACGTTTTCACACTGGATAATTTCTTCCTGTTATAAGAGTTTTCAGAATTACTTCTAACCTTCAGAGGACAGATTAAGAACACTAAAGTATGTTAGAGAACATAATGCTATGCTACGATTAACACAAACACACACCTATATATACACTTTCAATTAAACCACACGTCAAACACGCACAATAGTTAAACCGTGATGTATAGTTAACCACGAAATTGTCACTCTTTACAAACATTTATAAAGCACAAACGAAAAAACATACTATATATTTATACATGCTGTAATCTATGTCGTTAAAACATCTCAAACCACAATATTAAGTATGGATCCTCAAACCACAATATTAAGTATGGATCCACAATATTAAGTATGGATCCTCAAACCACAATGTTAAGTATGGATCCCTCGTAATAAAATAATTTTTAATTTGAAAACACAACCTTAAACACAACATTCGGGTGTGAAAACCAACTTAAGTTACAACAATAAAGAGCCATATGATACAGTTAAATCACTGTTCCCTTGCGCTAGTACAACGGTGAGTTTACGAATTTACAACGCTAATATCAGGGGTTCGATTCCCCTCGGTGGGCTCAGTAGAAAATCACACACAAACACACAAGTCTCTACTACTTTTATAAAACATTTTCTACTTATATTTTTCAAGATTTATTATTTAAAGTTTATATAGCAAAAATGCAATTAAACAGTGCTTGTTAAACGCATAGGATGATTGGATTCCATCACGTGTAGAGAAATATGTTATTACTTTTGTTGGTTACACACTAAGGAAATGAATAGTCCTATCTACACGGTTAATAAGCTCCTTTAATAAAATGAAATGTCATTTCCGCTGTGATTATATATTTCTCTAATTCACAACACAGACTAGAGGAAACTTTAATTTCAATGTCCTGCAGTCTCTAGCTAACAACTGCTAGTGTTACTTGTGCTTGAAATAAGTTTCAGCGTGTATCATTAGTTTGAATATAGGACATCAAATTAGTTCAAGTCCTACGTATACTTGACGAAACAAACTAAAGAAGTCAGTAAATTACATTTCCAACTCTGATGTGATGAAACGAATAACAAAATATAGAGTTGAGTCTCGCAGTTTTATCGTTAATGTTTTCTAAACTAATATGTTTTAACTACCTCTTGTCCATCTTACTAAAATGTAAAAACTTACGAAATCTGTGACGCTTGCGTAACCACAGAAAATTAAGTTAAAAATATCCCGTTTTTCCTGCAAGTTGTTAGTTTCATTAACCAATCAATATTTCCAACTGAATTTGAGTTCTTGTTTTGTTTATAATGTCTCACATGAAATCGTTCGTTGTTCTGAAAACCTCTTGGCTTTAAACATGGATATTACAAAACATCTGTATGTGAATACTTTAGTTTGGCTGAGATATTTACAGTTTTGTTTGTTTGTTTTTAATTTCGCGTAAAGCTACACGAGGGCTATCTGCGCCAGCTGTCCCTAATTTAGCAGTGTAAGACTAGAGGGAAGGAAGCTAGTCATCACCCCCCACAGCCAACTCTTGGATTACTCTTTTACCAACGAATGATGGAACTGACCATTATATTATAACGCCCCCATGGCTGAAAGGACGAGCATATTTAGTGCGATGAGGATTCGAACCAACGATCTTCGGATTACGAGTCGAGTGCCTTCACCAGCAGGCCATTCCGGGCCACAAACTATTTAACGATGAATTTCACATATTTGTTCCCCGATGGAACATCGGTAAATCTTCGGATTGTCAAGCTAAATTCAGGGTTTCGAATCCCCTCAGTGGACACACCAACTCTCCCTCTATGGTCGCCTTCTTATAAGAATTATATGTAACATTTTAAAATCACATGAGAGATAAAATATTAAATATTTTAAATAATTCAACATACTAGAAAGATAAATGACTTGTCATCAAGACGACATATGGTACCAAGTTGTGTCAGAACACAAGAAATTTCAATGGGTTTTGCTTTATTTTTACACTCTCTCCAGTGTATTTTATACATTTAACCAAGTGAACAGTTCCTAGCATTTTAAATACCACGTTTATTTAAGCGTAACTCTACATTTAACTTGACTGCATCGTATTTGGTTAACATACAGCAATTAGTAATATTTTTAAAATTAATTTTATTTTTGTGTAACTTAACCCTTAAATACATACTGTTTTCCAATAGAAATCAACGAGTTACATGTTTGTTTTTTTTGCGATCACGTTTCGTTTAGCGTACCTCTATACTTGGATCCTGATTGGCTAACTCTACACTTGGATCCTGATTGGCTAACTCTACACTTGAATCCTGATTGGCTAATATAAATCGATGTACGATATTTTTTTAGCATTAATTCGTTAATCCCCCTTTATCTCAGTTGAAGAACGTAAGTATCACTTGTTATGTAGGTAACTGGTTTTAGTATTGCTTTAGGCTTAACACCTAATCTTGAGTAGATGAAACGCAAACGTTAGTAACTGTTTTAACGTTTGTTGTTTTTCAATAAAAAGACAACACTTGAAATATGCGAAATATCTGAAGGATCCTTGTCAGTGTTAAGTGTTTTATATCCTTTAATACGAAACATTCGTAGGACTATATATCTTGCGTTCGAAACTGCTTTAGTGTTTCATTCAATTTAAAAGTAACTCTGATTACAAACAATAAAAAAGGGCCCCGGCATGGCCAGGTGGGTTAAGGCGTTGGACTCGTAATCCGAGGGTCGCGTGTTCGAATCCCGGTCACACCAAACATGCTCGTCCTTTCAGCCGTAAGAGCGTTATAATGTGACTGTCATTCCGTCGGTAAAAGAGTAGCCCAAGCCTCATCGCACTAAATATGCTTGTCCCTTCAGCCATGGGGGCGTTATAATATGATGGTGAATCCCACTATTCGTTGGTAAAAGAGTAGCCCAAGAGTTGGCTGCGGGTGGTGGTGACTAGCTGCCTTCCATTTAGTCTTACACTGCTAAATTAGGGACGGCTAGCGCAGATAGCCCTCGAGTAGCTTTGCGCGAAATTAAAAAAAAACAACAACAAAAATCTCTGTTCTGCTTAAAACGTTTACATTAGAACCACTTGTGTTAATTTGCAATTATCCATAAATAACTAAACTTTCCCTGAATTTTACAAATTACACGCAATGGTATTTATAGACATACTTTGATAATGGGAGTTTTTCCATCTATCACAACTTAAACATAATTGTTTTTTTTTAAATGAGCTTCATTGTATAATCATAGTTTTTAATTATTTATTTATTTGTATGGATGGGTGCGCTGATGCCATTGTAGGCAGATATTTATTAATGTACTATTCTACATAATAAAGTGAAAGTTTGATATGATGTTATTCGTGTAACAACTCGGTTTTGCTTTACGTTACGTTTACTTCATAAAGTCTTACTAAAATATGCATGTTTTCTTCAGAACGCTTAGCTGTCGTATAACGAATGACAACTAACTTCTTTGCCACAAAGTGGTTCACGTCATAGTATGGACAGTGTATGATCACTGCAAGTAACTGGGTTCTGATGGTTAGGTTAAAGGGAGAGTTCTCTAAGACAGCAATCTGTTGGTTCTTACTTAGGACTTCTTCGCAAGTTTAATTTATTTAGTTTTACATTGGTTCTGCGAAAACATAAGCGGAGAACAGAGTTAGTTTTCAAACTTTTAACATTTGGAAAAATTGCAAAAAGAAACATGAAATGAAGCGAATGGAAGTATTATGAGCCCATTGAGGGTATTCGAACCCCTGATTTTAGCGTTGTAAATCTGTAGACTTACTGCTGTTCTAGCGGGGGACATTATCAAATGTAAAGGTTTCTTTTTGATCCCCATCGGTGGTTTTGACCTAGAGGAAAGATTGTTTCTTTGTTTTTGAATTTCGCGCAAAGCTACACGAGGACTATCTGCTCTAGACGTCGCTAATTTAGCAAAGGAAAGGCAGCTAGTCATCACCACCCCCCGCCAACTCTCGGGTTACTCTTTTACCAACGAATAGTGGGATTGACCGTAAAATAATAACGCCCTCAACTTTGAAAGGAAGAACACGTTTGGTGTGACTTGAATTCGAACCCGTGATTCTCAGATTACGAGTCAAGCGCCCTAATAACCTGGCCATGTCGGGCCTGAAATGTAAAGATATGTTTGTATGTCGTGGTTAAACCTACTTTCGAACAATACATCATACAAGAGTAAAACATTAGCTCTAAATGGTATATGTTTATAGTCACCACCATATTGCGCTTACATTAAAGTGTTGATTAAACGACCCAAAGGCTTTAGGCAAGCTCTAAGCAACAATTATTACATTATAATGTCACCCAACTTACATTACTGTGTATGTAAGAATGGATATTGTGTTATTTTAAGGTTTGTTTGCTTGTTTTTGGATTTCGTGCAAAGATACACGATGGCTATCTTCGCTAGTCGACCCTAATTTATCAATGCAAGACTAGATACAAGGCAGCTAGTCATCACCACTCACCGCCAACTCTTGAGCCACTTTTTTACCAACGAATAGTTGGATTAACCGTAAATTATAACGCCCCAACGCTGAAAGGGCGAGTATGTTTGGTGCGACGGGGATTCGAACCAGCGACCTTCAGATCATTAGTCGAACGCTTTAACCACCTGACCGTGCCAGGGCCTATATTACTAAATAGACGTAGAAAAGGGTTATGTTGGTTCTGGTAAATAAAGTTTTGTCATTGTATCTGTCATACGTACATTTAGAATGTAATTGTTGTAACAAAACTAAAATATGAAGTTACATTTGATGAAATGTTTCAACGGTTAAACTAAGTTAAATTATGTAGTAAGCATAACAGGATGTTTACTAGAAAATACCCAACGTACGCGATATTTCACTGATGGTAAATAATATACCATACAAAAGAAATATTTCGAGTTCCCACTTTTTATTATCAGAATTGTGTTTAACTAACAGATGTGTCTCTACCTGTCAGAACTTAAGGAATTTCAGTGACAACGTGTCACTGCTGATAACATGTTTTCTGTCATCGAGATTCGGACACACTATACAGACCTAATTTTACTTAACTTATAAATCGTGCTTGTCTGCAGTGTTATTGTAAAAAATGAGACAGAAGAAACACAAAAGGGCAACACGGATCTTTCAATCAACACTACTTTTCAATCTGTTCATCCAAGCGCCAGAGCCACCGTTCCGATTATGTTCCTTGAAGGGGATCAATAATTGGATCAAACTGTGATCCACTGACAGTTTAAATGAAAATAAATAGCACAAGAAACACGGAAGATCTGATAATGACATTTTACAGAATCCGAAACGTTATCCACTTTAATTCCAAAACAAAATACACTTCCTAGAAGTCCTTCGTCACGCGAAACGAATTGGACGAAGTTGATGTGCAAAAAAACAAAATCAACCAGCAATACGCTGTATTAAAGGAAGAAGAATTCGAACTACGTACTTGTATGTAAATACACATTTGCATACCACGTATTTTACTTTGTGGAACTACATAAGAAATACAATGGTACAAAACTGTATTTTAATGGATACTGCTCATAAAACTGACTTCAGTTCAGAAGGTTATTACTAT
Source organism: Tachypleus tridentatus (assembly GCF_004210375.1). NCBI lineage: Eukaryota > Metazoa > Arthropoda > Merostomata > Xiphosura > Limulidae > Tachypleus > Tachypleus tridentatus. The sequence continues at coordinate 118,437,966 of NC_134825.1, forward strand.
TTAGTTGAAATGTACCAACTTTCGCTGCTTTAGAAATAGTCCGGAGACGTATGAAACCGATCTATTTCAGTCCCTCTATGAATAGATACTAAAGCTACAGTATGGACTGAGTACGGACGGTCGGAATTTAACCCTACTTTCTTCCCATGAACCACATCTGGTTCTTTAAATCCAATATGATGTTATTTCTTAGAATCAAAGTGGCGATAATAACACAGTTTATGTCCTTATATGACTAACTCTCTCATGAACAGCATATGATAAGTTATTTCATAGGTTACAATAGCAAATTCGTAGCGTTTCATGTCTTTCAAAATTAATTTTCCAGTAAAAAAGCTATTTCCTTGTTGTTATGACGATTTATTTGCTATAATGTAACGCACTTACATTTGCCCTTACTCATGGCAAGCTTTATTAAAGAGAATTTATTCTTTGTTTGTTTCTTTTGAATTTCGCTAGCTATCCCTATTTCGGCAGTGTAAGACTAGAGGAAGCTAGTAATCACCACCCACTGCCAGTCTTGGGCTTCTCTTTTATTAACGAACAGTGGGATTGACCGTGAATTTATAATACCCCACGGCTGAAATGTCGAGCATGTTTGGTGTGACGGGGACTTGAACCCTCGGCTCTCGTATTGCGAAGAGTATTTATAGATGATATTGAGATACTCGTTTGAAGTGCAACAGATTTTAATTTGTCACTTCGTGGTTTTAAACTTTATATGCATTATCGTTATTTGTCAATATAAATATTACATATTATATTACAGCACTATATTACATATTATATTACAGCATTATACTACACATCATATTACAGCACTATATTACATATAATATTACAGCACTATACTACATATCATATTACAGCACTATATTACATATAATATTACAGCCAAATATTACATATTATATTCTTGCACTATATTACATATAATATTACAGCACTATATTACATATAATATTACAGCACTATACCACATAAGGTTGATGATTATTTTAATTTTTTGTAGAGAGATAATTGCATTATACAGCAATTATTAGTTTAAAGTCTATCAGCACAAAGGTTAGAAATGGTAAATACACTAAGTTTAAATTCTGTCAGCATAAGAGATGGAAGTGGTAAATACACTAAGTTCAAAATCTGTCAACACACAGGTTAGAACGGGTAAATACCCTAAATGTAAAATCTGTCAGCACAAAGGTTAAAAGGTTAAACTTAAGGTATTTACCAATTCTAAAATCTGTCAGCACAAAGGTTAGAAATGGTAAATACAGTAAGAAATTTATTCTTCGCAACTTTTGTGTAACAGCAGATTTGTAGATCAGAAATAAAAATCAATATACATGTTTTATATGAACAACTGACAGAAGTGTACCACTGGTATAAACTAGCACACCAAGAAAACTATAGAATAATTAAAATAAATTATTACTTGTTTGGTTACTCTGCTGATGGCGAAATTTCTGTTCATAATAAACGCATAAAAGTTTTACAAAAACTATAAATGTTTAACTTGTAACAAAATAGATATTATAGTCTACTGTTGCCTTAACACAGTTGTTGCCTGGCCATAACTTATCTGCAATACAGATAAAGAGATGCGCCCTCAATTGAGTTCAGGGGTACTTTAGAAGTAAAAATCGCAAAGTGAAATACTAACACTTTGAACAGTGGTGGAAATTGCAGCATGGTCTATTATTATATGGCAGAAGAACGCGGATATGTGTAAGAAGGAAAAAAGTGTTTATATTAGAAAATATTATATTTGCATTTTTATATCCTAGATGGACTTCGAAAGATCTATATTATTTTGTGTGTTTTTGAATTTCGCGCAAAGCTACACGAGAGCTATCTGCGCTAGCCGTACCTGATTCATGAGTGTAAGACTAGTGGGAAGGCAGCTAGTCATCACCACTCACCGTCAACTTCTGGGCTATTCTTTTATCAAAAAATAATGGAATTTGCCGTTGCATTATAACGACCCTACGGCTCAAAGGGCGAACATGTTTGGGGTGACGGGGATTAATGTCCGCGACTCTCAGATTACGAGTCGAGTGCCCTAACCACCCGGCCATGCTATTAGGAACAGAAATATAATACTGTCAGATTCATTACATATAAACTTTTTATATTTTATTGTATCTAGTTTTCCTCGAGGTTCACTTCGGAGAGTCGTGGGTTCGAATCCTCGTCGCACCAAACATGCTCGCTCTTTTAGTCGTAAGGTCTTTATTATGTCACGATTAATCCCACTATTCGTTGGTAAAGGAGTAGCCCGAGAGTTGGCGGTGGGTGGTGATTACTAGATGCCTTCCCACTAGTCTTACACTACTAAATTAGGGACGGCTAGCGCAGATAACCCTCGTGTAGCTTTGCGTGAAATTCAAAATGAAACAAAGAAATGACTTCGGAGAATGCGAATTACTTACTATATACTAGTTATTTAACAACGATAGCTAGCTGTCGGTCATTTCTCCTCTGTTCACTTATTAATTAAAATAAGCGATCTACCAGTGTTATTAATGTTTCACCTTTATGGTTAAATTATTAGATGTATATTAATAACATTTTGAAAGTATTTCGTTAGTATTAATTTATCAAAACTATTTGTCCCCCGCTAGTACAGTGATTTACCACCCTAAAATCAGGGGTTCGATTCCACTCGGTGGGTTCAACAGATAGTCCGATGTGGCTTTGCTACAAGAAACACACACACACACACACACACACACACACACACTCAAGACTATTTCACGTGTTTTTCTCAGATATACTACGGTTACATGACTTTGAATTGGTAATTACGAAAGAAAAACGTGTAAGGCCTAGTTGTTCATAACAGTTATACAATCACGTGACATTTCTTCATATGAGAACAAATTTCAATAACTTTTCAGGCAGTGTCGGATAATGAAAGACGTCACGTTACAAATCTGTCCTTTAAGTGCACATTTAAATGAATGTGTGCTGTAAATATGAAGTGTGTTGTGCTTGGTGCCATATGTGTAGTTGTTTACAGCTCAATGCATATTGAAGTAGGAAAACATCAACATGGTTACAAACCACTCACTCCTAAGTGCTAAATATTTACAGTGTATCCATACATCTGACCAGACGTCCTCTAAAGTAGTTCCATTAGTGTAAATGTAGCCTACCATTCATGAAAGCAAATTAACAGATTTCGCTTCTTAATTAACTAAGAACAGCAATTTTAACACATATTTATTTGCAAATAGATTATACCATAACAATTTACCTTGTTTGGAAATTTATGTACGTTGTTAAAGTTTATACTGTGTTTCAATTACCTGTTCACTTTTATTGTGTTTTCTTATGAAGGTGACTTGTTTGTTTTGTTGTTGATTTTTTAAATTTCGCCCGAAGCTGCACGATGGCTATCTTCGCTAGCCATTCCTAATTTAGCAATGCAAGACCAGAGAGAAGGTAGTTAGTCATCGCCACCCACCGCCAACTCTTGTGCTTCTCTTTTGCTAACGAATAGTGGGATTGACCGTTACGTTATAACGCCCCAACGGCCTTAACGAACCGGTCATGCTGGGCCTGCTACAGAACGTTATGATATCTGTTAATCTCTTCCCTCTAGTCTTACACTACTACATTAGGGACGGCTCGGTGCAGTGGGCTAACAACCGACTCACTTAAATACCTGTTCATGAAACCGCAAGTTATTGCGGCCCTATGTTCCTTGACGGAATCGAGTGGTAGATGATGATGATGACAACTCTGTAAACCGGGTTTCGATACTCGTGGTGGGCACTGCACTGTGTTGTTTTGTGCTTAAACTAAAAACGAACGTAAATCACATTAACATATTTTTATTATTTGTATAAAAATTAACTAAAGTTTTTTTTTGTCAGACAGCAATTTTAACATATGTACTTCATAGAAATATTATATATGTGTCTTAACATCACTGTGACGTACGGTTTGAATTCACAGTTTTGTGTATATAAGCTACTACTGATCTTCTCTGGTTAAAAATATATTAATTTTACGTCATAATATATTTCACTGAATAATGTAATTTAAATTTGTAATTTTTTAAAAATCCGTGTTAATTTTTAATGTACTTTAAAAGCGTATGTGATAGGTGTTTGTGTTTGGGGGAAATGTTAATATATACGGCCCTGCATGGCCAGGTGGGTTAAAGCGTTCGACTCGTAATTTTAGGGTCGCGGGCTCGAATCCCCATCGTACCAAACATATTCGCACTATCAGCCGTGGGGGCGTTATAATGTGACGGTCAATCCCACTATTCGTTGGTAAAAAGAGTAGCCCAAGAGTTGGCGGCTGCCTTTCTTCTATAAAATTATGCAAGGTATTAATGTGTTTAGATTTTAGAATTTCTCAGTCCATTTTTATCTCTTTCATATTTAAAATTTCCCATTTACACAATACCTATAATTTGCATTAAAATCGGACTCACTAAAACAAAAGGTTTTGGCAAATAACGACAATAGTTAGTTTGATTTTTAACCGAAACTACTTTGAATTTCCCGCATTTATTCTGTAAGTCATTTCCATACTTTCAACACTCATCTCGTCTGTATTTTCCTCGATTTTATTAGTATTAAAGTTTGTAATATCTAAGGAATGAATATATTCCAACCAAAATAAAACATGACACAACTTTATACAAATATATAAATTATTTGAAATAATTCTAGATGTTAATTTATTTCTGTCTCGTTTAACTATATCATTTGTAAGAAACGGTGAAGTTTCGTAGACTAATTAACAAGCTAGACGTGAACTTAAATACATTATGGTATTGTTACTAACACCATATTCGTCTCTATAAGAAAGTGATAAAAATATATTATATCATAAAAAACATACCTTTAGACGAAGACTACAAAACCAAAAGCTGAAATAGAGTACGGTTAATATTTTCTAAATGACTTCAATTTTAATATTCGTACGTGTTATATAAAAACAAAAACAATTACTGGAAAGATAAACCAGTTCCAAACCTTTCCCTGTAAGTAATTTCTATTTTTTTTTAATAAACCTTCTAAATAAATCTGCTATGTAAAATCATTCTTTCTACTAATAACAGGAAATAAACTGGTACGTAACAAACCTGTCGAAATAAATGTTTGTGTAAGAGCTCACTGTTTCATAAAACCACCTTCTTAAACTATCACACTTGTAATAATAGTCCAATCTGAAGTTATTGTGTATTTACTTAGGACTAACCGTTGGAAATACAGCTCTGTAGAATGATAACAAGAACTCTAGTGACTGAAATATACAGGATTTTCGTTTACACTGAATGTAATTAAGATATATCACAATGATTTATTGGTTAAGCAAAAGAAACAGCTATAATATAAGGGATCTGTAACAAACAAAAAGTGTTGTAAATATTTAGAGGTATTATGTGTAGAATTAAATTAGCTGCATTCTAATAAAAACAACAAGGCCTAAAGAAATGCAAAATCAGAAAATAAAAGTTAAGCTTCTTTTAATTTCGCGCAAAGATACTCCAGGGCTATCTGCGCTAGCCGTCCCTAATCTAGCAGTGTAAGACTAGAGGGAAGGCAGCTAGTCATCACCACCCACCGCCAACTCTTGGGCTACTCTTTTACCAACGAATAGTGGGATTGACCGTCACATTATCACGCCCTCACGGCTGAAAGGGCGAGCACGTTTGGTGCCACCGGAATTCGAGCCCACGACCCTCGGATTACGAGTCGAACGCCTTAAGACGCTTGGCCATGCCTGGCAGAAATTTAAGCTAATAAAGGAATATAATTCATGTTCAATTAGTCAAACTGCCTGTTTGAATTTCGATATGCAAAATATCAGATTACATAAAAATACCACTAATGTCTCAGTGCCAGTCATGATAAAACTACCAACTTTCAATAATTTGTTTAATTTTAATGTATTTTAATTATTAATAACTCACATATATTTAATGCACCATTGTTAAGTTATTATAAATTACGATCAGTCTCACGCATAACACTTACTGGGATGGTATTTTTCGATCTTCAAAACATACGATCTATTTAAACTTTTCAATTTCTACGTGTCATCTTAAAACCAATTTAAACGCTAATGTTAAAACTAGTTTTGGCTAACACGAACAGAACCTCAACTCCACGTGTACTCAATACTATGGATCACAAAACACTGCCAAGGTAACAAGTGTTTGAAGCTAGGCTGGTATTGGAGATTTCAACATAAACTACTCTGTGACAACATCCGTAAACACCCGATAAATCTAGTAAATATTCTACGCCTTAACGTGTACGCAAGATGTTGTTATAGTCAATACAATCGAAGGTGACTAAAGTCGACCTTCAGCGCCACGCCTCGGCAATTTTGAAAAACATAAAATATATTAATACTAATTTTTATGTAAATTATAAAATCACGAAATAATGAGTTTTTCTGAAGTTAAGCACAAAGAAATATAATGGACTATTTGTGCTATGCCCACCACGGGTATCGAACGGGCATTATAACGTTGTAAGTCAGCAGGCATACCGCTGTACTACTTGGATTGAAGTTGAATATTTAGTATTTTCTTACTTCTGTAAGAGATATTGAACGATTATTTTTTCTTGTTCCAATTTAGTATAATCCACTATTTATCATAGTAATACATGTTTTACATTATATAGTTCAGAGTGATTTGCAGAAAGCATTTACCATGTTGTTTAAGTAGATATTTTTGATAGTTTTAAATTTTACTGTTCATAGGGTGCTTGTGTTCTTTACCTTTAGTTATGGTTAAGAAATAGGTTCATAGGGTGCTTGTGTTCTCTATCTTTGGCTATGGTTAAGAAACATACTTATAGGGTGCTTGTGTTCTTTACCTTTAGTTATGGTTAAGAAACAGGCTCATAGGGTGCTTGTGTTCGTTGCATTTGGTTATGGTTAAGAAACAGGCTCATAGGGTGCTTGTGTTCGTTACATTTGGTTATGATTAAGAAACAGGCTTATAGGGTGCTTGTGTTCGTTACCTTTGGCTATGGTTAAGAAACAGGTTGATGTTTCTTTATGTTGTTACATCTCCTTTAGGATGTAATATGAAAGCTGATTGACATATATTATGTTTTCTAATTGTTTAGTTACTTTTTAAATATTTTAAACTTTTATTTGGCATCATTTGTCCCTGGTTTTGTTTCAGATTTATTGAATTTTTTCTAGATTTTCTTTTCTGTTTGTTCACACAATCACAAGCCAGTAAATAATACGTCAATCTATCAAAACGCTGAATATTCCAGTAATTATCAGAACTAGGCCCTTTAGCAATTACAGCTTTGCTCACTTAGTTCATCAATACTGGATGTAAGAACGTGTGATAAAAGCATATCGTTATTCAAAGGTTCTTGGTTCATTGTTCATCTCAGGAAGGTCTTCAGGCTTCGCAATGCTGAAAACCTTATCTGAATGTTCACAGTGTCCACTGATAGAGAATTGTGGGAATGAATGGGCTTCGCAGGAAATATAAGAACACGAAACACACAACTTTATTCACGTTCATTAAAGTGGTGACGTTTACGATATTCAATGATGGGATATTGCTATTAGCTGCACTCATGAAATATGGAAGCCGTGGTTACTTGTGAATGAAGCTTTCTCCATGTGTCGATAACTGATACGTTTCATTGTAGAACTGTAAACGTACGTTGTATATCATATTTCATTTCAACAGGTTCAAAATAGTGGTGTATACAGTGGACTTTCAAAGCTTCATGTCTACGAGAATCAGTTCCGTTGTATAGACACTTCACTAACCTCTTGTTTCTGAATACTGAGTTGCGGTTTTGTTCTTTTATTTAGAGTAAAATCACATTGGACTATATGTTGTGTTCACCAAAGAGAAACGAACCCTGAATGTTAGCGTTTTAAGTCATCAAAGTTACCACCGTGACGCTAAGGAACTTGAGTTATAACCTTTATGGAATGCCCCAGGAATGTTAACTTTATTTCAACTAAATGCAAGCCATCTTACAAAAAAACAGACTCTCTCTGTATAACTATTGAAGTCTGTTGTATTATCTGGGCTACACCACTCGTGTTCGCCGTGGGAGCATTATAATGTACGATCCCACTATTCGTTGGTAAAAGAGTAGCCCAAGAGTTAGAGGTGAGTGGTGATGACTAGCATCCTTCACTCTAGTCTTACACTACTAGATTAGGGACAGCTAACGCAGATAGCCCTTGTGTAACTTTGTGCGAAATTCTAAACAAACAAATATCTGGGCTAACACACATCGATATGTCATCAATATGCAAGAAAACCTCTTTTACCATACTGACCATTGTGAGAAAGCATTTACTATAATCCATTATAATCCACGACTGATTGGTAACTTATGTCACAGATGGTGTTTGTTGTAGACGCACATCTGTTGCAAAAGAATGATTTTATTGAAATTTCATTGTGCGAACATAATTTCTTTGTAATTTTTTTAAAGTTGCGTTTGGCTTAACTAGCTATTCGAATTTCTGTATGTGTAAAGTAACTCCATAAAGGTCTTCTGCCAACAGTATACACCAGGAAGAAGAAGGAAACTTTACTCAATCTTTATAGCTGTCACTCAATAATCTTCATTGGTAGCATGTAGTTCTATAAGGTTTATGAAATATTAATGAATTTCAGATGATTCATCAATCACCTGTTGTAAATATCTAACTCCTTTTTACTGGATCAATTAGTGGCTTCGTGTTCAATGATGTCATACCAAAAGTACTAAAAGATTTGATGTATGTTGTTTTAAGGAAAGAATTTCCCATGAGATTAATAAATTCATTCACGATATCAAGTGGCACGGCATGGCCAGGTGGGTTAGGGCGTTTGTCTCGTAATCCGAGTGTTGCGGGTTCGAATCTCCGTCACACCAAACATGCTCTCTCCTACAGCCGTGGGGGCGCTATAACTTGGCGGTCAGTACTACTATTCTATCGTAAAAGAGTAGCCCAAGAGTTGGCGGTGAGTGGTGATGACTAGCTGCCTTCCCTCTAGTCTTACACTGCTAAATTAAGGACGGCTAGTGCAGATAGCCCTTGAGTAGCTTTACGCGAAATTCAAAACAAACACGATGTCAGATCTTAGAAATCTACACTAATTACCGTACCTCATTTCAAAAGTACTGAATTACTAGCGTTCTAGATATTTTAAAGTGGGTTTTCTGAGACATGTTCATTTGGTACAGTTGGACCATGACTCAGGTTTTTTCTTTTGTCACGTTATTTAGTGTGCATATGACTTTTCTTATGTTCTGTGACTTAACTAGCAGTTGCCTATTTCAGTTCGTATTGTAATTATAGCTAATGTGCTTTCTTATGTTACTATTAAGTGCTAACATATTTTGTTCAATAGCCTGGTCAGATGAGCTGATGGTAGTGGAAATATCCTGTATTGGTTGTTTTTCCTGTCAGTTGTTGACTTGTTAGTTTTTCGCTTGGATGATAGAGAATGGATATTTCAGATCACTGTTAACATCTGTTGTTGAGACAATGAACTGTTTTGTTTTTACATATTTTTATATTAACTTCACAGTAAGAGAAGAAAGTAGACGGGGCTACGGATAACAAAGACTGTGTTTAATTTTAACACTGTTTGAAGGGAAGACTAAAATAGCAGGTGACAACGTGATGTTCACAGAAACACATGAAGATGAACTCGTTTTTGTCATCCATGATGAACTATTTACATGAAACTTCACTATATTTTATTTGTAGTGTGTAAAAGTTAGGACTTAGCTATTTAGACGTTTAAGAAAAATATTTGATTATACAGATATGCAATTTGTAAAACTTAAAAATGGTTCAGACTTGGAAAAAAATATATACCTTTGCCACAGTTTGTTATTTGTAGACATGTATACCAGTTAGTTTAGATGTAATGATTTATGCATTACAGCTTATATGTTCTGTTTTGTGTATATCAAAAAAAATTGTAATTACACTTTGTTTAAATAATATTTGTCACGTAACCAGATTTTGAAAAGTTTGGTTTGTTTTGAATTTCGCGTAAAGCTACATGAAGACTATCTGCCCTTTCTATTTATTTGCTTGTTTTGAATATCACTCAAAGCTACCCAAGAACTATCTGCGCTAGCCATCTCTAAGTTAGCAGTGTAAGACTAGAGGGAAGGCAGCTAGTCATCACCACCCACTGCCAAGTCTTGGGCTACACGGTTGCAAGGACGAGCATGTTTGGTGTGACGGGAATTCGAACCCGTGATTACGAGTCCAGTGACTTAACCACCAGGCAATACTTGGCCTTTTGAAAACTACACATCACATTCATATTATCTTTGGTATAAAATTTGACAACGTTTTACTCCATAAATAACTTTTTCTTACGTTACGAGGATATATTAATATGTCGAGCTTATTACCTTTGATAATATTTTATCAATTGCAGAACCCTAAATTATTTTTGTTATATGAATATATTATTTGTTTTCTTACATTTCTCACTTAGTATTTTTATATAGATATATTATTTGATTTTCCTTTCGTTTTAACATATTAGGTTGAGGAATAATTCGTGAGCGTTTTTAAATAATTTCATTCAAGCATTACATGCAAGACTATACAATACTTCAATGCATGAACACATTACACCCAAAACATTTATTATGATACTTTATTTCATGTAATACCTAGGTATATAGTATGCATTGTTTTACACGAAATTGCAAGAAATTAAATGCGAAAAGCAGATGGTGTCGAAAATGCTCGATTTTGTCCACTTGACATTCCATTTAATGAGCTGAAAATGAAAGCAAAAATTAAAGACATATGAAAATCAAACACACCATCTATTAGAGCAAAACATTATCTACCAAATGACAAGAAATATTTTGCGAAAGCGTTTCATTTCTGAATATATTTTTTAACTTCAAAAAACGCTCACGAATTATTCCTCAACCCAATATAATTCTTAAGTATATATATTATTTGTTTCTTTATCTACTTCTAACTTACTATTGTTATATGTATCAATTATTTGTTCCTTTATGTCCATGAAACATAATATTGTTATATGTATATATTATTTGTTTCATTGCCTCTTTCTAACTTAGTATTGTTATAAGTATATATCATCTGTTTCTTTATCTCTTTCAGACCAAGAATTGTTATAAAATATATTAAGTGTTTCTTTATGTCCATCTAACATAATATTGTTATATGTATATATTATTTGTGTCCTCACATTTCTAACTTAGTATTGTTATTTGTATATATCATTTGTCTTTTTATCTTCTCTTCAACTAAGTGATGCGTATTTGTTTTGTGTTTTTTAATGTTATTGGGATATTGTAGCTATACACATATCTAGAGGTTATTAATTCAAAGCGTGTGTGTTTTTTATATGCAAATTTCAACTATAAAGATTTAATTAAATGTCACTTGAAGACTGTGTTATTAATACGTTTATGTCACTGGGAAGTTCGGCGAGTTCCATACGTAACAAACTGCGTGGTCCTCAGATATATATATTTTTAAACTACCCACACTCACATATATATATATTTGTTTAAATTGGATTCAGTTATTTACGGGTAACACATAAGGGGGGTAGTGACTAAATAGCTGAGATTATATAAATACCTAAGAGAAGTTCTTGAGGCTATGAACAAAGATTGGAGTTATTGGAGGTTGATGAACAATTATTATAGAAATCGATTGTAAACACTCAATGGAAAGATAAAGAAGTTAGATTCTTGGCTCGTAAATGATGACTTACAGTGTGTTGGGGCTCTATCGTGATGAAGACGATCCTGGGTCCAACGTTTAGAACGTGATTTAAAGTTATAGAAACTAGAGTGAAAAATATCTGTCGAGATTAGTAAAAGAAATGGAAGCAAAGACGTTATAAACTGAGAACGAAGAAAGGTTCAGATTAAAATAACTTGAAATGAAAAACTTAAAGAAGTGTATCATGAGATCATCACTGATATGGTACCACCATTTGATGATGGCCCGGCATGGCCAGGTGGTTAAGGTACTCGACTCGTAATCTCAGACACGCGGGTTCGAATCCCTGTCACACTAAACATGCCTCCCCATTCAGCCATGGTGGCGTTATAATGTGACGGTTAATCCCACTATTCGTTGGTAAAATAGTAGCCCATTTGTTGGCGGTGGGTGGTGGTGACTAGCTGCCTTCCCTCTGCCCGGCAAAGCCAGTTGGTTAAGGCACTCGACTCGCAATTTGAGGGTCGCGGGTTCGAATCCCTGTCACACTAAACATGCTCCCCCTTTCAGCATTGGGGGCGTTATAATGTGACGGTCAATCCCACTATTCGTTGGTAAAAGAGTAGCTCAAGAATTGGCGGTGGGTGGTGATGACTAGCTACCTTCCATGTAGTCCTACACTGCTAAATTAGGGACGGATAACGCAGATAGCTTTCGTGTAGCTTTGAGTGAAATTAAAAAAAACAAAACAAGCCATTTGATGAACATCAAATAAGTAAATATTTTCGAGAAAGTAACCAACGGTCAGTATGGCCTCACAGTTTCTGGCCAGTTTTATTCTAAAGTGCCATTAGCGACAAAACTCAATAAGCTTATATTGCACTTTCGACTTATGATTGAATTTAATCCGATGCTATAAACTATGTTATTTTCAAAGCCTTTGAACTAGTTCTTGAATCATGCAGGCAAACATTTCATTAGTATCCAAAACCCGACGACTAAACTAAGCAAATGTAGAACACGCCTTAGAGATTTTTGTATTTTATTTTGTATCTCAAGACGGCTGGTATGGGTTATTAAAACGTTTATGAAAATGAGATACAGAACAAAGTTGACCTGAAGATGACCTGAGATATTGAGATACATTTTTCTTCATGTAGGTTAAACGTCATTACGAGATTTGTATTTTGAAAGGTGGTTGACAAGTTGAAAGTATGAAATAATTAATTTTGGCGGCAGAACTTGAAAGGTACTTTAACGATGACGTGAACACGGTTGTAAAGTAGAAACTTTGTAACAGCCACATTGTCTGTTGATTTGAACTCAGTGAACCCAAACACTTTGGTTCCCCCTCATAGACATTGAGGGAGTATGTCCTATGGTCATTCAGGTCGAGATCTCAAGTTCTCCTTTGCTCCTAATTCTGGTCGAATCAATCAAGTCCAGGAACAGATACGAAATCCAGTCAGTTAGGTCATGGTACTTCTGTTTCTAATAAAAAATGGAAAAAAAAAGAGTCACTAATGTTCTTGTTTCCTCACATGATTTACTGTGAATCTTATTTCGTGAAAAAAAGAAGTTCTGAAATCTGTGTTAGAGAGTTTTGTGTTTATTAGTAAGGATGACTTTAATCACATACCTATTGTATTTATTCAGGATACTGTGGCTACATATTCTTTGTTATTACAGGAGATACTGACTTTTGTCTAGAGAGTCAACCACTGCTGAACTTATTTTAACCCCCCCCCCCGCTAGCACAGCGGTATGTCTCCTGATTTACAACGCTAAAACCAGGGGTTCGATTCCCCTCGGTGGGCTCAGCAGATAGCCCAATGTAGCTTTGCTATAAAAACAACAACAAACAAACAAACAAACTTATTTTAACCCAATGTATTCAGAATAGCTTAATAGACATACCTCTGGAAAAAGTTTATTTGTAGTCTGACTTAGTTTCAGGATTTGTTATAATAGTGTTAGACCTCGTTTTTGCTTTGTTTTTCCAGTTAAAAGTGTGTCTTTGCTGCTGGCTAATTAGGTGGCACGTTGTCAGATGACAACAGATCCTCGAGCTATTTCGAAACCAAGCACTTTTGAGGAGAGTAAGTATGTTAAAGCACGAATTTCAGTTTTATTTCCAACCTGTACAGAGAGTTGGACAATGACCATAAAAGTATCAGTAAGTGATAAATCCAGCAAGGACGAAAGCTGTTTAACCTGATGATTTTACTGATTTATTACTGGTGGAATTAACCACTTCATCAACAGTTCTAGCAGTTACATCTGTGAAAACAAAACGGCATTCCTCATTGTGAAATAATGTTTCTGAATATAACCTGGTTTTTCATTTGATAATTTTCACAGAATGACATTTGATTGGTTGGCTAAATTCTGAAATAGAAAATGATATTTAGTGATACTAGCTTGATCCATCTAGTTAGTTGTATCAGAATATTTGCTAAGCAAATAAATCGAAACTACATGTAAGTACTTAATTAGGACTGCTAAGTTGTTAGATACAATACAATGGTAATTTGAGATTGTCGATTGCAAGTGAATGAAATTACAAATTCTACAACAAACTAAACTTACTTTATAATTCTCACTTCTCGAACTCTAAGGTACATTTCTTGACTGCTCTTGCAAACGTTTGCTGGTAAACAGTTTGCTATTGAAATAACGATTTTGCTCTTAAGTCGATGCAATGTTCCACTGTTCACAACTGGAAGTTTAGAAATTAACATGAGTTAAATGAACTGAGCAAAATATTGACTATTTCTAAGGTTCCGTCTGAGTTCTTTTTCGTGCTGTTCTGATGAAGTTAATTTATCATAGTAAATAACAGTTCTACTGGAATAAAGATTTGGGTTGACTGCTATTTTATCGCAGTTTATTATATTAGTTTAATGTATATCTGATACGCCTACGATATTGAACTGACTGCACATGCTTGTGTTCTCAAGTTGAGGACACGATGTCTCTAAGGCATAACAGACAGTCTCTACTTACTTCTGTAACTACTTATATTTTTCTGTTATCGTTTATCTTTGAGTAAGTTTGATTCAATACGTCTTCGGTAACCCGGCATGGCCAGGTGGTTAGGCCGCTTGACTCGTAATCTGAGGATCTCAGGTTCTAAATCACGTCAAACCAATTATGCACGCCCTTTCAGCAGTGGGGACATTATAATATGACGCTTAATCCCACTATTCGATGATAGAAAATAAGCCTAAAAGTTAATGGTGATCACTATCTGTCTTCTCTGTTAAATTATGGACAGCTATCGCAGATAGCCTTCGCGAGGCTTTGAGCGAAATTCAAAACAAACAAACAAACTTTCGTGAAGCTTTGCGCGAAATTCAAAGCAAGCAAACAAATCTCAACAACTTTTTGTCGTCTATCTAGATGCATGCAACAGATCCTGGCACAGTTGGGTATATAGAATATTCTTTGTAAAGTTACACGTAACTTTATGTTTGAAAAACAAAATGCTTGAAGGCTTTTAGGAACTTAAATTCAGTTAATATTATTTTATTAAATATGTTCTCATTAACTAATAAAGTTCATTTATTTTGTTTCGTAAATCTACATAATCCATGGATGTTGAGGTAGATCACTTTTCAGTGCTTGTTAGTAGAACAAGGTTCCTAACTTGTTTTGTATTTTTATAGGGTAACCAAGATGGCGTTTGCCACTCCCAAATTATGTCAGCTGCTATTTGACTCATTTTTGTTCATAAATCACAAATAAATTACCCTCCACAGAACTCACACCGCTAGAAACCTGGTTTCGATAACCAGTGGAGGGCAGAGCACAGATAGCCTAGTTAAGAATGAAGTACCACTTTCATTAAGTTGAAGACAATTTTATAATAGTTGCTCAGTTATTTTCTCTTCTCAAAATCGTACCCCCCAGTGTATAACAAAACAAACACATACAATAATTATTGAATATTCGTGCTGTTTACTGTTGCAGTTACCTGTAAATTTGCCTTCTTAACAAAAATAACGCTCAATTTCTCTTGTTTAGTTTAAATTTTTTTAGGCCTAATGTTTTATGAGGATTAACATTTTTACCGTACATATATATATATTATTGTCACATTTGACGTTCAATCGTGAGACACATGTGGATGACTGGATCAAACAGAACATGAATGTGATATATATTTATAGCTTTTATTATCAAAAGCAATTGTCTGTAATTAGGCACAAAGCTGCTCTGCCCACCACGGGTATCGAAACCCGAATTCAAGCGTTGTAAGTCCGCAGACATACCGCTGTCTATCAACAGGCTATCAAAGGTAAAGAGTTTCCTTTAAGAATTTTGGTAAATGTCAGGTTTTGTTTTCAATAATTTATTTTCTTAAATTTTCATAAGACAAAGCTTTCCAAAAAAATAAATATCAAATAATGTAGAGTAGGCAGCTAGTCAACATAACCCTCCGATACTTCGTGGTCTGTTCTTCATCAACTAAACAAATGTCATATTATAATCCCCGCCATGGTTAAGTAAGGACGAACATTTTCGGTGTTTATTTGTTTGTTTCGGTACTTCGCGCAAAGCTACACGAGGGCTATCTGCGCCAACCGTCCTTAATTTAGCAGTGTAACACTAGTCATCACCACCCATCGCCAACTGTTGGTCTACTCTTTTACCAACGAATAGGGGGGTTGACTATAACATTATAACGCTCTCATGGCTGAAAGGGCGAGCATGTTTGGTACAACAAAGATTCGAACCCGCGATCCTCAGATTACGAGTCGAACGCCTTAACCTACCTGGCCATGTTCGGTGATGGTGTTCGATGACGTGACACTCATATTGAGAGTGGAACGTCCTAACCATCAGGCTGCACTAAATATCTAGAAAATTACGGTGAAGTAAATTTTGTAATTTATTCACAAAACTACATAAAGAAAATAATTGGATTAGAACGTATCTTATGCTTATCTTTATCTTATCTTGTTAAATACTAATATACTTTTACAAGAAGTTATATAATTTTAAAATACGAAGTGATACACGCGTTTTAGTGAAGACGTGTCTTTAGTAAGTTATCGACAAAACAAAAGTTTTATTATTTATTTAAAACCAAGTATATACGTACTGCTAGTTTAGTAATTAGAACTATATTCCCTATAGAACAAGCCTTTGTTAAACATCAGATACATAGTCGATATATTTCTGGTGTTAAATGATAAAGAACGTGTCACAAGTTCTGCTCAGTGAGTGCAAACCCGTGCTGTATAGAACATATTTTGATGACATATTTGTGGTGTTCATTGTTAAAGTATAGGCCAGAAAGCTTACACAGTGTATAAATAATGGTATTAAATTTGCAGTGAACAAATTGTCCAAAATATATTTCCTATGCCTAAGTACGTGACTAACTAAAATGACAAACATTTATCACAGTATCACAAACTATCTTGTGCTGAATTATATTCAGACACGAGTAGTTTTACATCGAGTTAGTTTGAAATAATATTATAATTGTGTTTGTGAATTGGGCGTATAAATTATGGGACGCTTTGTTAAATGTTACTTTATAAATTACAAAGAACCGAAAAGGTTTTAATGTTAAATTAATACTGTACTAAATTAATAAGAGACAAGGTAATTAATAGCTTATTTTTAAACTAAGTGTACGTCATTGTAAATACGAAATTTCATGAGTCGAAAACGTCACTAAATACTACCTTGTCTCACGTTAGAATGTAAAAAACAAATCAATTTAAATATGAAGTAATCTTCAAAACTTTGTTATTCTCAAAGTATCTTGAGGTCAGCATTTAAACCTCATATGAGACTAAATAACTTCTTTAATATTAAAGACCAAAGGTTGTTCGTTTGTTTTGAATTTCGCGCAAAGCTACACAAGAACTATCTGCGTTAGCCGCCCCTAATTTTGTAGTGTAAAACAAGAGGAAAGACAGCTAGTCATCACTATCCACCGCCAACTCCTGGGCTACTCTTTTAACAACGAATAGTGGAATTGACCGTCACGTTATAACGTCCCCACGGCTATACGCATGTTTGATGTCCCTGGGCTGATTGTAGAAATATAATTTGTGGTATATGAATAAAGGTTTCAAATTAAATTGGTGTGCCTTTGTACTGCTATAATTGTTAATTATGTGATAATATAGTAGAAAATGCCAAGTATAATTTAAGTATCAAGAAACATGTGTTCAAATGTGATGTAACCGAGTTTGAGCTTCGGACATACTTCCATTATTTTGCTTTTCAAACACTGGTCATGTGAAATGAACATTTTAGATTAGAACGCTGCGTTTAAATTAGATTTTAATATTATTTATTTATAATTTGCTAAATTCATATTCGCCATTTTATAATACGACCTTTGTTTAATTTTATGTTTATGTAATTTTACTTTTGCTTTGTAATGTATTCAAGTTGTTTGTCTGTAATTAGCCAGTACTCTTTTAATATTGTGTATATTTTGTTTGTTCTGTAATTCTTGTTTGTGATTCACAGACATATTTGTTCTATTCTAATATTCATATTCTAACCTGCACTAAAATTTTGACACAAATTCATTTAGAGTTAATTGATTTTGAACCACTAATACTTTTACTGGTTTAAATCGTCCTAATAACACTTAGTGCACTTTTAAGACGAATTCAACGTCATAGATGGCCTCAGATTGACTGATGGTTAAAGCAGTCTCCAGGTCATGCGATCGAACCTCCATAATCAGACATGCTCGCTCTGTTAGATGGGACGACTTTTCCAACTCCTCGATTAGAGCAACTCAGCATTGGCGGGCTAGTGATTTTGACTAGTTGTCTTTCCATTAGTCTAACACTTCTAGCTGTGGACGATTCGATCAAATTGCTCTCGAGTAGGTTTGAACAGAATTACAAGAACAAAGAAACTCTCCTCAGGTAAGAACAATACATGAGCCAACATCGAGTAGGTTTGAACAGAATTACAAGAACAAATAAACTCTCCTCAGGTAAGAACAATACATGAACCAACACTTACCTTTCCAAATTATTTGAAACATCATTTCTCTTTACAAACGCACACAAAACACTTACGTAACAGAAAGTGCTTATCTGATTTCATTCTCAATGTGATAAGTGCTGCTTTAAGATTTCAGGAAACGACACATAAATATATAATGCAGATACTTACATTGTCTATGCACACTGCTCACTAATAACCAAGTAAATATATTATGTCTTTGGACAAGGAATAAAAAATAGAATTCTACAGAGATTACTACACAAAACTAGAAATTACTCACAGCCAACAAGCACTGTCATCCTTAACAATTGTTGGCATCCTAAGTGAGCACTGGCGCCACAGGTAATAGTCTAGTGGATTTAATAATTATAGGTGTCTAAATGTAAATGTATTCTTTAAGCCTTGTCTAATTTATCACAGCACAATGCAAATCTGTATCTTCTACATTTGTGATATAAGGTCTAGTTTTCAACGTTGTAGGTCGATAGAGTAATTGTAATATGCCTTTCAGGGACATATTATACAAACAGGTTTGTTTTGATAGCATTGTTTTCGAGAGGCAACTATTGTATATATATATATCAATCTAGCATGCCAAGAAGAGATTCCAACATCTTTAGTAAAAATAAATTAGAAACAAGCTCTCAGATTGCTTTTATTGCCTATCAAAGAGCACTTTAACTCTGTTAATCTGTTTCTGTGGTATTGTGGTATAAAAAGAGATAATAAAGCCAAAAATACCAAAATGGTCGTCTTATCACACAAATCACAATCTCTTACCTGCTGAGATCGTTGTTACTGGAAAATAGGCCAAACTCAGTGAGTAATTATAACGCTATATTACCTAATGCAGGGTTATCTATATTGAGGCTATTAAGGGTACTAGCTTGAAATACGAAATTATTGTGTAATAATAAGCAACCCAACGCAAAGTACAATGCTGTCACGGAACGATCGTTAATACAGAATTGAACGTAGTAGATGTGTTTTCATGCTTTCACGAAAGTAAGGTTTTTAGAATTGAACGTAGTAGGTGTGTTTTTATGCTTTCACGAAAGTAAGGTTTTTAGGTTAGATACTTAAATTCTAAAGACGTCTTCTCCTATAACATTCAATAACGTTCAGAATATCCCTTTCCAAAACAGTATAAAATATTTCATGGGTTTTTTCTGGAGTCTTTGTGTTTTCGTATGTTGTACTCATGTTGGTGTTGTGACGTTGGGTGTATCCAATGAGAGAATCCAATACAGCGTTTTATTTCATCTAATTAATTTCCTTATTCGGCCATTAATGTTCAGTTTATATTACATATAGACTTGAACGCTTTTGAGATAACGAAGGGTGTGGATAAATTATCGATTGATCATAAATAATCAGATTTATTCTTTAACAATAAAAACTCGTAATAAATCTTTAATGAGATATGTTAAGGTTACAGTTCACTTTAAGGAGTAGAACAACTTATGGTAGAAATGGTATTAGTTAGCAGATTTTCTCCATTTTAAATGTAATCTGGAAGACTTGTTTAGAATTAGACTCTTGTATTACACATTTTAACATATGCTTCGAAGCAAAATTATAGTTTCAGTGTGTAGGAATATATCATTTTGTCGTTCTTTGTCCAGGGCGAATGAATACAAGAGTGTCTAATCCCAGCAGGCACTAAACATGAAATAAAACTGTAAGTTGACCAATAAGTATAAGGCCTAGCCCAATATTTATGAATATTTGTTTTCTTTCGTTCTTAGAGTGTTTTTTATCCCTTTCTTGTCCATGCTCCGCAACATTTCTAGAACCCGTGTTCTATAGATTCAGTAGGCCTGAATATCATGACATAATACTCACGCAACATTAACATATAGATGTACGTTAGTTACTGTATATTTTTCATTTTAGTATTCTCAAATAATATAATAAAACTCGGGTTCTGGTACTTACAGGATCAAAGAAAATATATGTATTGCATTACTTCAGGAAACCAGCCAATAACTGTAAGTTTGGACTTCACATTTCCAGCTGTACTAGACTTAAAACGAAACTGAGGCTCTCGGTAGTTCACGAAAATTCGTGTGTCACCTAATTAATTTAACACACGCTATATTTAGTCCTCTAGGTATGTAGTCAAGGTAGTGCCCTGTAATTTTAATCTAGTGTATTCGGTTCAGCTCATTAAGATGACACATGATACCAGGATTGCGTTTACAATTTCTGTTTTTAATTAAATTCGCGGAGGTATACTTCGAAAGACCGTGGTAAATTGGTTTAATTAAATATATTTTTGAGATTCATTATTATATTCCTCTTTACATATATTATAGGAAACGACGGAAATCACAATGTTGGGTTATTACTTCGCTAAATACAGTTTGTGTTGACTTCTGTTTTCCATTCGAGTCTTAACTCCAGTTTATATAAACCTTGTTTTACTAGAAATGAAAATGATATTATAACTTTCGTTTTCGTAGTGATGTTCATACGGCTTCTCTGATACACTACGTAATAAACAGAAGTGAATTATTCACTTCTAAGTGTTTTCCTCTATGACGAATCCAATGGGATTGTTTTGTCAGTTCGCTAGATATATCTACAAACTCTTAATCAGACCTGATCCTATCGAGTCTGCCGTGTCCTAACAGATAATTGAATTTTGATGACGTTTGTGTTTTGACAGGATTTAGCTAAAGCGACTATAATACGTTTGTGATGTGAACCTTTCAAGAGCCTAAAGTGAGACTAAAAGGGACCAGAAACTGAAAGCTAAAATATATGAAATATGAGTATTTCTCCAAAATTACTTTATGTGTGAATTATAAGTTCATATATATCATGTATTTTATGCAACTAATGACGAAACTAAGAAAGGAACTAATGTATTGATGGAAGAAATTAATAGCACCATTTATTAACCTATTTTATATATTTGTTATATATTATTATGACTATTGTTCGCATGGAAGAGACTTATTTATGGCTGACACTATGCAATATATTATTTTATATAAATAAGTCAATCACATATGGAAAGACAAAAATCTCATTAGCTGTAACATCCAATAGATCGATGAGAAGAGTTCAAAAAACGATGACGTAAGACACTACAGTTATGTTAATTGGTGGGTTTTTGTCACGAGGTTTTGACCACGTCAAGTTTACTCATTTCTAATATGGCGCCAGGAAAAAAAAAACTAAAAAAAATCCTACATTTTTGTAATCGACAATTTTTAATTTTTTTCATATAAAATAATATTTTATGTTCTTACTGAATATTGAATATATAATTAAAAAACAGATTATTTTGAGTTTGACGAATAATAAACCTTAAAATAAGTATAATAACACTGAAACGATTCATTATATAACTGATATTCTGAATTATTAAACATTTCAATAAATATTTACATTGCTTTAAATAACATTCTTTCAGCAACTTTTAAATTGAAATTGCTTGTAGCTAGATGTGTTACACTGCTATTGCCCAAAAGTCCCCCCCTTGGTACAGCGGTAAGTCTACGGATTTTCAACGTTAAAATCAGGGGTTCGTTTCCCCTCGATGGATTCAGCAGATAGCCCGATGTGGCTTTGCTATAAAAAAACACACACACACACACACTATTGCTAAAAGTCAATTGCACTTTGATTTAGCTACATGACAATGCTAATGCAGTGTATTGTCGTCACAGATGGAAGTCGTGATGTCATAACATATTCACCAATTATTTATTGGGTTCACCTTGAATTAATTACAAACAGTGCCATACCACAACAGTTACACCAACACTTGAAGGGATAAACGACAGTTTTTCGTAATAGAAATATTTGTACAGCGAGAATTTAAGCAATGTAATTCATTGTTTACATATATGTAAACATCTATGTAAGTTTAACTTAAGAAACACTAAACATAGTGTAATTTTATTCTTACTGTATATATCTTTTGATCGACATAAATTCATTAAGGACTCAAGGGTTTCGTTTTCATAATGATCGTGCTTTTCGTATAATTATTGGTTACTCATATGGATAATACCATAGCTCAGTAATGGATATATCATTGTTCTTAAACTGAAATATCTAACAGTGTACAGTACAATTTAAGTCCAGTATACCTAATCCAAGGACATCAGAATGTTTGTTTGTTTTTTGAATTTCTCGCAAAGCTACACGAGGGCTATCTGCGCTAGCCGTTCCTAATTTAGCAATGTATGACTAGAGGGAAGGCAGCTAGTCATCACGACCCACCGCCAAATCTTTTACCAAAGAATAGTTGGATTGACCGTTCATTATAACGTTCTCATGGCTGAAAGGGCAAGCATGTTTGGTGTGACGGGGATTCGAACCTGCGACCCTCAGACTACAAGTGGAGTGCCTTAACCACGTGATCATGCCAAGCCTACAAAAATGGAAATTAAGATTTATTTAATTTTTGTTTCTAATTTAAAAACTAGTCGCGTTGAAAACGGTGGTTACAAACTTTTCTCTCTTCTTTCCCTGAAAGAAGAGAGCTAATTTCCTCGAATGTGGTAAATGACTTGTTTTCATACAACATGTTTTATTTATTTTTTCATGAAGCTCATGACAAAAAAAAGATAAAAACATGGATGTCATTTTTATCTTTATTAGTTTTGCACAATCGGATATCTTCTCTCTGACCATCATAAGAGATCAAAAACAGTATTTTAGTGATGTAAGTCAGTACATTTAACGCTGACCCACTGGTGACCAATCACACGTTTCTAATTACATATTAAGGTGGTTTAAGCCTTACATAAGATATATATATATATATGTTTTAATGTTATACTTTATAATTAGTTATCTTTAAGGAATATAAAATATTGATTTTTGTTGATTACATAAAAGAAGGAAATACATAATTAACTGCGTACAGGTATGTACATTTTACTGTACTTTGATATAATATTGAAATTCCACATCTCACGTAATTTCAACTTGCGATGGACACACAACACAGGTACCTCATTGCATAATTTTGCGAATAAAATAACAAACGAGAAATCAGAGCTTGTTGCTTGTATAGTTAATGGATATTGGTTAAACGTACTTTATACGAACAATACACACGTTTGTTGCAATGAAAATTGGAAAACAATAGTGTGTGACAAGACCGAACTCGTTTGACGATGAAAAAATACAATGTATTGTTCGTATAAAGCACGTTTAACCAATAGCCTTTAACAATACGAGCAACTAGCTCTGATTTGTCTCTTGTTATTTTATTCACGAAATTATGCAATGAGGTTTCTGTGTTGTGTGTCCATCGAAAGGATCAAATTCCAAATTTAAGGGATATGAGCGCCGAAAGTCATAGCTAAGATAAAGAGCTCTGAGTGTAATCTAAATATAACTCTAAGGTTTACCTTTATTTGAGTGCTAAACCCGATATACTGATTACTTATAACGTATCACATTAATACATATATATATATTTTATGTAAGGGTTAAACCTTTGTAATGTCTAATTAGAAACTTATGACTAGTCACCAGTGGGTCAGCGTTAAATGTATTGACTTACATCACTAAAATACTGTTTTTTGATCTCTTATGATGGTCAGAAAGAAGATAGTCTATTGTGCAAAACGAACAAAGATAAAAATGACATCCATGTTTTTTATCTTTTTTTTTGTCATGAGCTTCATGAGAAAATAAATAGAAAATGTTACATGAAAACAAGTCATTTACCACATTCGAGGAAATCAGCTCTTTTCTTTCAGGGAAAAGTATTGTAACCACCGTTTTCAACGCGACTAGATTTTAAACTCGAAACAAGAATTAAATAAATCTTAATTTCCGTTTTTGTAGGCCCGGCATGGTGATTAAGGAACTCCACTTGTAGTCTGAGGGTCGCGGGTCAAATTCCCGTCACACTAAACATACTCGCCATTTCAGCCGTGTTGACGTTATAATGTGACTGTCAATCCCACTACTCGTTGGTAAAAGAGTAGCCCAAGAGTTGGCGGTGGGTGGTGATGACTAGCCGCCTTCCCTCTCGTCTTACGCTGCTAAGTTAGGGACGGCTAGCGCAGACAGCCCTCGAGTAGCTTCGCGCGAAGTTCAAACCGAACCTTCATATGAACTGTGAATTAAAGTGACCAAACAGAATATGAAATTGAAACACAACATTTAAAATAAACAAAAGATACTTGTAGTTATAATAATTCTACGGTGTATCAACACTTTAATAACAACAAAAGCGTTGAGGTCTTTTTATTTCTTGCAACATCTATGTAATAGTAAGTTAATACAGCATGTCACTTATGACAAGTTACCAGTAATAATTCTGGAAGTTAAAGACAATACGACTTGTGAAAGTGGAATGTTTTGATGGCATATTCCAGTGGTAAACGTCAGGTAATTTTCTACAAATTTTTCATTACTAAAGCGTAGCAAATTCCTACTCTAACGTGATACAAACACTGTATCAGATTTAATTGGCTCTATAACCTCAAACTTTAGGCCTCAGTTCTTCATGTTGTCGATTAACCAATCAAAAGACATTCAGATCGTTCGTAAAATAAATGGAAAACTGTTTAGTACTGTCAAACGCTGTTTTGGATGAGATTTATTTGGCATCAGAACAGCTTGTTTTTTTTAAATTCCTTCAAAGCTACATACAGATCATGAAAACTGAACATTGGATTCACAATCCAGGTATATAAACCTCACTAGAGCACACCTAGTCCCATTAAAGCAGAAGTGAGTGAATATTTTAGGTCAAGGAATTGTAATTTTCGATATAAACAAGTACTTTATGTGCACATTTGTTATTCGGCCGCGATTCATAGCTTTGTATATTTAGCCACTGACCAAAGATAAAAGCTACCAGCGAATACCACCCACTGCTACTGAGCACTTTGAACAGGGATTTACCTGCTCTTTTTATGAAGATCCTGTTCCCAGTAATGCTTAGCATGTTCAGCAGGAAGCATTCTAATCAGTAGTTTCACACGTTAATAATTAGGGCACGTCTGGTCAGTTTTTAGGTTACGCTGTAAGAGTAGGCCCGGTATGGCCAAGTGGTTAGGGCGATCAACTCATAATCTAACGGTTTCAGGTTCGAACCCTCGTTACACGAAACATGCTTGCCCCCCACAACCATGGAGATATTATAGTGGTACGGTCAATCCCATTAATCGTTGTTAAAAAAGTAGCTAAAGAGTTAGCTGTGGGTGGTGATGACTAGCTGCCTTCCTTCTAGTCTTACACTGTTAAATTAGGGACGACTAGCGCAGATAGCCCTCTTGTGGCTTTGCAGAAAACGCAAAACAAACAAACAAACACAATGGAGTTTCAATAATATATTCTTTAAAAAAATACCACGCGTTTAGTAGTAATCAAACCGATATTCAAATACAACAACGAGAGACAAACCTCAAAATGTTAGAGTGTGTTGGGATTTCTTGAAGGAAGTGGTTGATACCATATGGAATTATTTCAAAGGAGCATTGAATTAAGAAAGAAACGAAAAAAGGTTTTTTACTAATAATACGTTTACGAAGAATTGCCTTAAGAGCTTCGTATAAATCGAGCTAAACATTGTACAATACAGGAACGAATCCAAAGAAATACAAAAACTGACAACTATTTACGTTATTTTTTTTATTTTAGATTAGAAAAAATGAAAATACACGAAGTCCGGCATGGCCCTCGTGAAATTCAAAAACAAACACAAACAAACTCACGTCTCCCTGACCTCACATACGTAAATATTCACATATGGCTAGGTTGGATGTAATAAAAACACTTTGACTTTCTATTTAAAATAATTCCTGTCATTGGTTCACAATGATATTAACTGAGTGTTTACCAGACATGATAGTGTTTCAAGTGAGTGAGTTTTCTTTAAATATATCACTATCTAAACCAAAACATTGTTGATAAATGTCATTCGTAGCAGATTACAAAGAATCAAGTGTTGTTTTATAATCTTGAATCATCTAAGTGCCGAAATTTAAGAAGGTTTATAAACTGTGTCTGTATTCTGTGTTACTTTACTATTTTTATTCTTCAGGCCTGTTAATGTGGCTTTTCGTGTTTTGTTTATTTCTTTTCTTTTAATTTCTTCCAAAACTACACGAGGGCTATCTGCGCTAGCCGTTCCTTTATCGGTGTAAGACTAGAGGGAAAACAGATAGTCATTACCAACCACCACCAACAGTTGGACCACTCTTTTACCAACGAATATTGGGATTGACCGTCACATTATAACGCTCCCACGGTTGAAAGGGAGATCATGTTTGATGTGACGGAGATTCGAATTCGTGACCCTCAGATTACGAATCGAGCACCCTAACCACCTGGCCAGTCTTTGTTTCACTGAAGAGCATAGGTAAGGTAAGACATCTTAACTAATTAGTTGTTGCAATTATAAGTAGTGCATATGAAATAATGCTAATTTACATTATAAAAAATCTGTCCCACGCTGGAACAGCGGTTAGTCTACGGAATTACGACGCTAAAATCAGTGGTTTGATTCCCTCGGTGAATAAACACCACAGATAGCCCGATGTGGCTTTGCTGTCAGAAAACTCACACACACACACAATTTTTTCATGCAGCAGTGATAAATTATATGCTTTTTACTGACCTATGCATATTAATGCAAACAGTTTTTTTTTTTGTTTTTTAGCACATGATGCTGTAGAAATGTCCAGTTTCAGAAAGAGTTAATGCAAAGCACATTGTTGAAAAGGGTAAATCGTGTATAGTAGCTGCAAGAAAAAAAGCCTATTATTCTTCAATATGGGAAAGCGTTTACGTTTTAATATTTTAAAGTAATAATTTGCTCTTGCTTTTTGCTTTACGAATATTGAATATTCAACGTGGAAAGCAATTCTGATATTTAAGATTAATTTTTAATTTTAACTTTTTGCATCAAAAAGTTGTCAGAATGTACATGAAAGGGGTTGGTCGATTTGACCGACATCGTACCCATCATAAAATGAAGAAATGCATATAAATTAAGCTTTGTTTTTGTTCTAGAATGACTACAAATTATAACATGAAACCACAAATGCTGAGTTTAATTGTGGTTCAAGTCACATAACACTCAACGTCTATAATTAATTTTATTTTATCGATCTTTGATCCATGTCTGACTAACAATTAATTAAAATTAATTAATTAAATCTGAATTATAATATATCACACTTATTTAATGCAAGTTTTCAAACGGGATAACACACTTTTTACCTGTGACTGTAAGAATCTCCGTTGAGAGAAAGAATTATTTTACCTGCTATAGGACACAATATACATTTTTAAAGGAAACTTTTCATGTAGAATATCTGTACGTATAATACAATTGTCACATAGACATTTCTTATCTTAAATTTCGTGTTTTTTGATGAAAATAATATATATAATAAAAATCTTTGTTTATAAATTCATAATAATACAATCATTCTTTCAATTATTTTTGTAAATCGTAGGCAGTAAACTATGCTATGAAGAGAAATAGATAGGATAAAAATTGGCCTAAATAGATTATTGAAAGATTAAAGATAGTGAAAAACATCAGTATTTTAGAACTTTTTGTAATAATTATTAGTCCAATTATTTTATGTGAAACCTCATATGGTTTGTAGTGGAAATATCATGGTTGTTTGTTTGTTTGTTTATGAATTTCACACAAAGCTACTCGAGGGCTATCTGTGCTAGCCGTTCCTAATTTAGTAGTGTAAGACAAGAGGGAAGGCAGCTAGGCATCACCACCCACCGCCAACTCTTGGGCTACTCTTTTACCAACGAATAGTGGGATTGACCGTCATGTTAAAATGCCCTTTCGACTGAAAGGGCAAGCATGTTTGGTGCGAGCGGGGTTCGAACCCGCGACCCTAAGATTACGAGTGGAACATTTACCGCTAGACTTACCGCTGTATTAGCAGATGGCACTTGTATTGCATCATTTTCTGTGTGATAATTGCAGTAAAAAAAGTCTTCTGTCATCTGTTCTCCAGAGAAACGACGAATATGAATTATACCATCAGCTTTAACAAGCCAAGAAAGCAACAAAAAACACGACATATTGATATATACTGTCATGCTTTCTTGTCCAAGTAATGACGGTGAATTCTTGTTATTACACTAGCTATTCTTGCAAATAAAGTTGTTGTTTTTTTTCGCCAGTCTGCTATTTACTGTTCTTCTGGATACCCTAGAATAAATGTGCTCATGTCATTCCTGTTGTAAGATGTTGGAAGACCTATTTTAACCTTGATGTGTTAACCTGATTATTAGAAGGTCATCTCGAGTCGTTGTGTTTTTGGCGTCTACCAGCAGCCATTCCTGGAACAATCTTTCCAGTAGTTCGATACAGTACACTGGGGAACCCTACTGTTCTGACTATGTACGTTTGCTTTATACCATTTCTGGATCGAACAACGTGACGCTCTCTAACTTTTGGGACTTGATGAGGCATGACTCTACACCAAGCGCAGAGGAACTGTCTGAACAAATCATTGATCTATTTCGAAAAAAAAACATTTTACCAAAAGCACACTATTTTTAAACAAAACAGGAGTGAATGTGTTTTTAATGAACAAATGCTCAAAACAACTTGCTAAATATAGAATAATAACTGGTACATGTTTGTTCAATCATATGCTATTTTCTCTGTTATTACTCGGGCATTTACTTAGTAGCTTTGTTTGTTTTCGGATTTCGCGCAAAGCTACACGAGCGCTATCTGCGCTAGTCGTCCCTGATTTAGCAGTGTACTCTTTTTACCAAAGAATAGTGGGATTGACCTACACATTATAACGCCACCACGGCTGAAAGGGCGAGTATTTTTGGTGCGACGGGAATTCGAACCCGCGACCCTCAGATTACAAGTCGAACGCCTTAACCTACCTGACCGTGCCGGGCCCCACTCAGTTACTACTCTATTCATGTGGGCAGTGATATCAATATGTAAAAATATGGAACTGTTGCTAATTAGAGTAATAATAAACTTTTAATGTTTACTTGATAATTATCATTCAAACATCTTTATATGCAATTTTACTGTTTCGACTTTTTGCTTTTCATCAGGTTTAGAGCAATAGCCACAACCGAAAGTTCTTTCCTTACCAGAATTTAGTTTTCTCAGCCAGAGTTTAGAAAAATCACGAGAAATTTCTTGGAATAATTATTCACACGAGCTAACGGAATAGGCACACGAGAAGAAGAGACCACCATCATGAATTTTGACACAATAAATTTGGCAGTAACGGAATAGGCACATGAGAAGAAGAGACCACCATCATGACTTTTGACACAATAAACTTGGCAGTAACGGAATAGGCATATGAGAAGAAAAGACCACCATCATGACTTTTGACACAATAAACTTGGCAGTAACGGAATAGGCATATGAGAAGAAAAGACCACCATCATGAATTTTGACACAATAAACTTGGCAGTAACGGAATAGGCATATGAGAAGAAAAGACCACCATCATGAATTTTGACACAATAAACTTGGCAGTAACGGAATAGGCATATGAGAAGAAAAGACCACCATCATGAATTTTGCACAATAAACTTGGCAGTAACGAAATAGGTACATGAGAAGAAGAGACCACCATCATGAATTTTGACACAATAAACTTGGCAGTAACGGAATAGGCATATGAGAAGAAAAGACCACCATCATGAATTTTGACACAATAAACTTGGCAGTAACGAAATAGGTACATGAGAAGAAGAGACCACCATCATGAATTTTGACACAATAAACTTGGCAGTAACGGAATAGGCATATGAGAAGAAAAGACCACCATCATGAATTTTGACACAATAAACTTGGCAGTAACGGAATAGGCACATGAGAAGAAGAGACCACCATCATGAATTTTGACACAATAAACTTGGCAGTAACGGAATAGGCATATGAGAAGAAGAGACCACCATCATGAATTTTGACACAATAAACTTGGCAGTAACGGAATAGGCATATGAGAAGAAAAGACCACCATCATGAATTTTGACACAATAAACTTGGCAGTAACGGAATAGGCACATGAGAAGAAAAGACCACCATCATGAATTTTGACACAATAAACTTGGCAGTGAAACAGTTTATCATCAATACATAAAGATCTAATATTTATAGCAAAAAATACGATAAGTGGTTTAAAAGAGAACTTTGCTGATGTGGTAGGAAGAAAAACAAGAGGAAATATTTGAATATACGTAAAGAATTACTCGATAAAATCTGAACACAAAACAAACAGAACATTTCTTCATTTAAATGAAGACTGACATTAAAAACCTAGGATGAGAAAAACAGAATGACAAATAAAAAGGTCTATTAATAGTTATATCTTCACGAACTAGCAGCTGAACCTCATACAAGTTTTAAATTTAATACCAGAGAGTTATTTATAAATATAACAAAAAACATAGAAACATTGGTCATATAACAAAACAATTGGCATGTGAAGACAGTATAGATATACATCTGATTACCAGTTGGTCCTTACTTGTTAATGTAAGTCATAAATAGTCATTTCCATCAACAATTTTACATACTATTAACTAAGCAACATTTTTTTATTTAAACAAAATTAAGAACCCATAACTTGTTGTTTATTTCTAAATTTATCAAGTGAAGCTATAATTGTGTTCATATTTTCTGGTAATTTATTTGGTAAGAAATATATTTTGTTTATTTTTTTGTCTTTTCTTACTTAATTGAATACACACTAGAAACTGAACATACAGACATTTCTCTTCACAATTGTTTTTGTTAATCACACTTAATTTGAAATTATTTACGAGTACTTATTTGTTGATTGATTATTTAGAATTAAACACAAAGCTACACAATGGGCTATATATACTCTGCCCAAAACCCGGTTTTTACCAATTTGAGTCCGCAGATGTACAGGTTTATTTGTAAAGGATTCCGTATTTTTAACTATCATTTATAGCTTTTTACTTAGTAAAAGGAAAACGACTCGTCCTCATTTTTCATTTTTGAAAAAAGTTGTACTTTTTAAATAAATGTATTTATTTGTTGTACAGTTTTAATTTAATTAATATAATATAATATCTAATATAATTTCGCAATCTTTTAAAGAGAAGGAAAGTCTTTCTTCAAGCACATGCGATAAACAGAGGAGATAGGTTGTGGTATCTATTTATACATTTATTTGTTTTACCCACTATTCGCCTCAAATAATTTTATGGGTAAGTTTGATTTTGCCAAAGCTACACAAGGGCTATCTGCGCTAACCGTTCCTAATTTAGCATAGCAAGACTAAAGGGAAGGCAGCTAGTCGTCACCATCCATCGCTAGCTCTTGGGCTGCTCTTTTACCAACGAATAGTGGGATTGACTTAACATTATAATGTACCCACGGCTAAGAGAGTGAGAATGTTTGGTGTGACGGGGATTCGAACACGCGACCCCCATATTACGGGTTGAGTGCCTTAGCCATGCGCTAGCCATCCCTAATTGAGCAATGTAAGACTAGAGGGAAGGCAACTGGTCATCACCACTAACCGTCAATTCTTGTCTACTCTTTTACCAACGAAAGTTAGATTGACCGTCCCATTATAACGTACCCACGGCTGAAAAGGCGTATAGTTTTATGTAATGGGGATTCGAACCCGCGACTCTCAGATTACGAGTCGAACGCTTTAACCACCTCGCTATGCCGGGCCTTTATGGGTAAGATAATACGATTCATTTACTAATACATGATTTTAGATTTTAATTTCCAAATCGTTTGGATCGTAAAATTGCTCTGTATATATATATATCCCAGTTAACACAATTGTCAAAATTATTTTATTTAGCAAATATAGTGTATAGGACTTCCGAGTTTAGACTAAATCATTTAAAAACGTTAATAAACATGACATGGACAACGCTATTACAGTGTCTCTCTAAATTAACACAATTCCTTTTGTATAATAAAAGCACGTCCTGCATAAGTTTCCTAATTTAAGTGGGCCATTCAATTAGATTGGCGTGAAACGTCTGTGGAATTATAATGTTACGCCGGAGCTTAAAGAAATAACGCCAACCCACATCGTGTACCAAGACTAGAGCCTGGTTTCTTTGAAATGACTGATTTCGAACCGACTATATTTTATTCTGTTTTTCTATTGGAGCAAGTTTTGTCAGCACATTGTTCATGCAGGTAGACGTACAAAGACATAGCAAGAAACTCCGCAGAAAACTTGTACGTTTTTCCTCTTTATTGGAACACAAAAATTTGTCTTAAAACCACACTTAAAGAAATTATTCTTACATAGAAAATTTCCAGATTGCTCTAGTTCTTTTTAAAGGCCAATAAATTGTGTTTGTATAGAGTTATTGACATATATTTTGGGTCATGATTTATTATGCAACACATAAAATTGTTTATTTCAATGGTCCATGTAAAGATGGTTTAAGGTCTGGTCTTTGTTCAGCATCACCTTCTTTATATTTCGAATGTATATTTTCATATGTCTTCTTAAAACGTATCAGGCTTGTTTAGTAGTAAAATAGTTTAAATACGAACTACGTTCACTACAGTTAGATACTTTGACACTGATAAGACTGTATTATATCAAGTTTAATAAGTTTGTATTATCGACCGGTATCCAAAAAGCACCAGTTCACAAAGTGTATTTAAAGTGATTTATACGTAATATTAGTAGAAAAATGATGACGCGCGAGAAGAAATACAAATTTCTATTTCATACAGAGCATTATTGTGTCCATTATATATATATATTTGTAGAGAGATATATATAAGTGTACAGTTGCAAAGGTTATGGCTAGGTTGCAAGTAGAGTTATGACTGTTTTGCTTTTATTATTTATTTTCAATGTTTACATGAAAAAGTAAAACACAAAACCTGTGTTACTGAAAGGCAACATTTATACTGTGTATTTAACATAATATAAAATATAAATGAATTTCCATATATTCCTGGAATAAATTTAAATAAGAACACGGTCCATAACTCATTTTTTGATTTGTTCAAATGATATGCTTATTTATAAAGATTCGTTATACATTGTTAGTAAGTATTAAACTTTGATAATTCTTTTGTATTTATAGTTTTATCTTTTCGTAGAATTCTAGAATGTAGACCTTATATTTTAATATAATTTAGTAACACTCTCTGAACGCAAGGTTTTTTTGCCTTTACACTGTGGTCTGAACAGGAGAGCAGACGTAATTTATATTCTAGAGATATAAAAATTCGAAGAAATAACCACACACCTACTGAAAGTCCAGTCCCAAGAGACCTTATTAATATATTACGAAACCGTTTTGTTATTTTAAAGCCCTTTTCCATGGGTTTTAACAAAGTGAAGCTTACTGCCTATAGGTTTTTTACACCAGTACGTTAAGTATTGTACCTCGTCTTACAAATGTATAATGAATGAAATAAGCTTAACACATAAATATAGTATTGTAATATTTCAGTCAGTTGAACAACGTAATTTTAAAAATACCCAATGAACTTATGAGAAATTTATTTTTTCTTACTGCTTAACATTATTTTTAAAGAAATATATATTTGATACTGTGTGTTTTCTGATAGCAAAGACACGTATGGCTATTTGCTGAGCCCCCCGACAGGAATCGAACCGCTGACTTTAGCGTTGTAGTTCTATAGACTCATCGCTGTACTAGCGGAAGGCATGTTTAATAGTGTTGGAATTTTAATTTTCAGAAGTTATATAAATATGTAACTAAAAGAAATAGCATAAAAAACGCAAGTTATTACTGTTGTTATAAAATACAATTTTCTTCTGAATAGTTAGGTATCAAAACGTACCATCAGTCTTACTTTGTTGTTTTCTTTATATAAGTTAATTTGCAAATGTGATCATATGGCAGAGACCACAGAAGTAATGACGCACCTTATCAGACAATATTTACAAATAAAATATTTTAAAGTGTAAATCGATTCATTGAACGATATATTTTTTTGTGGACTTATATTGTAGTACTTCACAGTTACCTACATATGTCTTCTTTACTATTTATTGGGAACCGTTTCTTTTGCAGAATATGTTAAAATTACTTTCGACTGGAAATGCTAGGGTAATACTGGTTATTAAATAAAGATAAAAAGAGGTAAATTTCGTTTAGCTTTTGTCTGGTGCCAAAAGAAATATTTTGTTCTGAACATTTAATCATGAAGTGTCCAACTGACATTTGATTTTTAAATGACATGCATACCCAGTGTCTCTGAGCTATGTCTGCGGTCTTACAACATTTAAAACCGGGTAGCCGAACTTCAAAGAAATTTAATGCCACGACGAGGAAACACGAAATTATGAGGATATTGTGTTACAAACTACGTTTCTTTGTGAAACTTGTGTTAAAACCACATTTTATAGGCTCGTTATTGACATAATATAGTGTGTTCACAACTAACTCATATATGAAATTCGCCCGGCATGGTCAAGCGCTTTAAGGCGTTCGACTCGTAATCTGAGGGTCGCGGGTTCGAATCCCGGTCGCGCCAAACATGCCCGCCCTTTCAGCCGTAGGGGCGTTATAATGTTACGGTTAATCCCACTATTCGTTGGTAAAAGAGTAGCCCAAGAGTTGGCGGTGGGTGGTGATGACTAGCTACCTTCTCTCTAGTCTTACACTGCTAAATTAGAGACGGCAAGTACAGATAGCCCTCGAGTAGCTCTGTGCGAAATTAAAAAAAACAAGACAAAAACACATATATGAAATTACAGAATCCAGCTGAGATTTAACATATATTTTCTGAAATAATTTTTGCAGCTCTTTACTGTGGCTCAGCAGGACAATTCTCCTTTATGTAAACTTAGAAAAAAATGCTCTTAACAGTTTCCGCCAAAGTCTAATTTTGGTAGAGATATTAAAGAACGATTTTAACTCTCTCACCGGGGCGTCCACCATCAATCTATAAAGGCGTGTACTTCTATTAAGATGTACACTCGTGCATTTCCTGGAACAAAAAAAACAACACGCAAGTTAGTATAAATCAAGGACACTTTTTTCTTTAATAGAGTACAAGCATATTATGACGCAATCACATTATGTACAGTAGACGTGATAAACCAATGAAATTAATCAAACGGTATTCAAATGTCCCAATAGAAATAAATTAGTATAATATATCCTGTAAAATGTGTGTTTTATTATAGCAAAGCCACATCGGACTATATGGTGAACCCACCGAGAGAAATCGAACCCCTGATTTTAGCGTTTTAAATCCGTAAACTTACCGCGAGGGGGATATTGTTGTTTGTTTGTTTGTTTTGAATTTCGCGTAAAGCTACTCGAAGGCTATCTGCGCTAGCCGTCCCTAATTTAGCAGTGCAAGACTATAAGGAAGGCAGCTACACATCACCACCCACCGCCAACTCGTGGGCTACTTTTTTTACTAAAGAATAGTGGGATTGACCATCACATTATAACGCCCCCACGACTGAAAGGGCGAGCATGTTTGGAGTGACGGGGATTCGAACCCGCGACTCTCGGATTACGAGTCGAACGCTTTATATATATTAGAAATACATGTTTACTTAATTAAATAAAAATTCACATATAAATTTGATATATGGTATGCCGTATTTTATCAAATCTTTTCCAAAGAAGTAATGTTTCAATCAGGAATAAAAACTTCCAATAGGATACAATTGATAGTGGAAAATGAAAGTGCATCGACTGACTTTCAACGTTAACGAGCAAACGCATTTATGAACATCACGGCCCGGCATGGCTAGATAATTAGAACACTCGACTCACAATCTGAGGGCCGTGGGTTCGAATCCCCGTTATACGAAACGTGTTCGCCCTTTCAGCCGTGGAGGAGTTGTAATGTGACGGTAAATCACATTATTTGTTGATAAAAGAGTGGTGATGACTAGCTGCCTTTCCTCTAGTCTTACACTGCTAAACTAAAGATAGCTCGTGTAGCTTTGCGCCAATAACAAAAAAAAACAAACATTTACACCAAGTTTAAACTTTTATGGCTTCATTTCATTTTAGCTCACACCAGAAGTTGAAACGTATTTACTTCTAGTATCAGGTCATCCCATAAGAAATGGATGAAAATTTAATACAGAAAGTGCATAATGACATTTCTCTTTGTAGAAGGTTTTAATGACTAAAATATGTAGTTGGATGTGTATAACAATGTTTAGACATATTAAAGAAAGTAACCCAACCCCACTTATTCAGATCATTAATCCCTTATGAAGATGGATGTATCTGGGGAGCACATTAAACATGCAATACTTTATGAGTTTAATAAAGACAATAGCCCAAGAGAAACTACACTAAACATTCAAGGTGTTTATGGTACGGAGTCTCTCAATGAATGAAAGTGTCGAAGGTGGTTTTAGAAGTTCAGATCAGGTGACTACAGCTTACGTGATGCGCCACCTTCAGGTCATCCTGTTGAGGTTAATGATGACTTGCTGTTGGCTGCACTTGATGAAGATTGTGCTGTAACAGTTGAATAACTAGCACAGAAGCTTAATTCAACCCATTCAACAGTTTTCACCATCATCTGTAACAGCTTAAAAGGTGTCAAAACTTGGAAAATTGGCACCCATAATTTGACAGAAGCCAACGTTAGAGCAAGAGTAGACATTTACACTTCTCTGCACTCCCGTGAACATAACTCATCTTTTTTGGACAGGTTAGTGACTGGAGATGAAAAATGGATATATCATAAAAATGTTAATACCCGCAGACAATGACTCAGTGCAGGTAAACTGGATAACGCACAGTTTAAAATGGATCTCCACCCTAGGAAAGTCTTGTTAAACGTTTGGTGGGATATTGTTAATGGATCTCCACCCTAGGAAAGTCTTGTTAAACGTTTGGTGGGATATTGTTAATGGCTTTCCACCCTAGGAAAGTCTTGTTAAACGTTTGGTGGGATATTGTTAATGGATCTCCACCCTAGGAAAGTTTTGTTAAACGTTCGGTGGGATATTGTTAATGGCGTTCGGTGGGATATTGTTAATGGCTTTCCACCCTAGGAAAGTCTTGTTAAACGTTTGGTGGGATATTGTTAATGGATCTCCACCCTAGGAAAGTCTTGTTAAACGTTTGGTGGGATATTGTTAATGGATCTCCACCCTAGGAAAGTATTCTTAAACGTTCGGTGGGATATTGTTGGTGTAACTATTACATCAGACTTCTATTGTCAACAGTTAGAACACTTGAATGTTTTATTGAAAGAAAAGAGGCTTTGATCAGTCGTAAAGGTGTTGTGTTTCACCAAGATAATGTACGGCCCCATACAGCGAGGATCACATCTACAAAGACTGAAGAGCTAGACTGGGAAAAACTTCCACATCCTTCTTATTCTCCAGACCTTGTCCCATCTGATTATCATCTATTCTGAAGTTTACAGAACTATCTTGATGGATAAGAGCTTGGAACACATGAAGATGTCAAAACTACCATCTCTACATTATTTTCCTCCAAACCCCAAGAATTTTATAGAAGTGGCATTCAGAAGTTTGTGAATGGTTGACAGGAAGTAATTAATAATAATGGAACATACATTATTGATTAAATAACATTAAAAGGGTTTGAAATCATTTCTCTTTTTCTGAACCTAAAATCGGACATCACTTAAGGGATGACCTGATATATGAAACAAGGTGAGAAGTTTATTACATGATTTACATTAAAATATTCCTCGTTTGATGAACATTAAAGATGCAATAATATATACCTTTAGCCGCTCTGATTATTTATATTTGTCTAACACTATGTATTTTCTTGCTATCATCTTGTACATGTTTACATGAAATACT
The DNA here is from genome assembly GCF_004210375.1 of Tachypleus tridentatus. Classification (NCBI taxonomy): domain Eukaryota; kingdom Metazoa; phylum Arthropoda; class Merostomata; order Xiphosura; family Limulidae; genus Tachypleus; species Tachypleus tridentatus. The sequence goes on from NC_134825.1 coordinate 118,476,428, forward strand.
GTTACTGCGTTAAACCCTTATTTTTTCATATGAAAATACTGTTAAACAATAATGTTAATCACTGTTAAACAATGAGGTTAATCAAGATTTTAAAGTTACAATAAACCTATTTTTATTGATATAGGTTTGTTTGTTTGTTTATTGTTTGTTTTTGAATTTTGTGCAAAACTGCACGAGGGCTATCTGCACTAACTATCCCTAATTTAGCAGCTTAAGACAAGAGGGAAGGCAGCTAGTTATCACCACCCACCGCCAACTCTTGGAATACTCTTTTTATCAACAAATAATGGGATTGACCATCACATAATAACGCTTCCATGGCTGAAAGAGCGAGCATGTTTGGTGTGACGGGGATTTGAACACGCGACCTTCAGATTGAGTTATCCGACGTAGCACGAAGTTAATGAAGGAACTTTTATTTTTTCCACATGGTCAAATACGTAAGTTTGTTTGTTTGTTTTTGAATTTTGCACAAAGCTACTCGAGGGCTATCTGTGCTAGCCGTCCCTAATATAGCAGTGTAAGACTAGAGGGAAGGCAGCTAGTCATCACCACCCACCGCCAACTCTTGGGCTACTCTTTTACCAACGAATAGTGGGATTGACCATCATATTATTACGCCTCCACAGCTGAAAGAGCGAGCATGTTTGGTGCGACCGGGATTCGAACCCGCGACCCTCAGATTACGAGTCGTACGCCTTAACACGCTTGGCCATGCCGGGCCATCAAATACGTAAGAATCAGAAGTAAAAACAGTGTTTGTTGTAGCAACTTTGCCAGTAGTAGTTGTTTTCATATAACTCTATAATATCAGTATTGACCTAATAGAAGAGTTAACATCCAACCACACATAAATTTTAGTACTGTGATAAAGACACACTGGTTTTCAAGAATGGGTAGGGCCATGCAAATTTACCCCACAGATGCAAGCTACAACAAAATTTATTTATTTAGTAATTATAACAACATGGCTTACCCGAAGGGTGCATGTCACTACAAGGTCCATCAATGCCATATACACCATATCAAAGACCAGTGCTTTTGCCCGTACGTGATCCAGATATGTAAAAAATGACGTATTGTTTTATATTGCGAACTAATGGGGCGCTGCTGTAAAACAAAACTGGCTTGGCGAGCAACAGAGATAACAATATTATAATTTTTGTCAAATACTAGCTAGCCCACCACATCAGCACTTTTCCTGGCAGTAAGGGCAGTCAAGCTGTGGGATGAGTTGGTTTGGAATGACCAGAAACAAACACCCTCACCCTCATTCACTCATCTCTTACTCATTCTAACCTGGATAAAGCCTGGTCGACAACAAACCTCTTTGGTCAAAGCCAGTAGCCGAACATAAATCAGAACTTTCTAGTTTTCCGGAATGTTTGAAATCCTGGTGGGCATAGGAGTAAGTTTCCAAAACTTTCAATGAGATTACCATTATGGTCAGTAAGTAATGACGTCATTGTGGGAAATAGCGATGGGTTGAATATTAATGATTATTTGGCTCCATTTGTTTCTTTGTCTGCAGAACAAAAGAATTTGTTCTCAAATGTATATTGACGTCATTGGTCTAGATGTACTGCTGAGCTCGACATTCATTATTGTCAATGTGTGACCTGATGATGTTTGGAAAAATTCATTGATGACGAAGTTGACCTCAAGAACAAATGATGTGTGTGGATGTATGTGGTTTATCGAATGACATTGTCTCCATAAACACAAGTGGAGTTTCATAATTTAACACAGATGAAGTCTTAATGTGTCTGTGTAATGCAGTTATGGAAGCAGCACATGAACGTAACTGCTTCCTACCCAATAGAACAGAAGCACTGACTTGGACAGTCATCAGTTAGAAAGGAAAAAGGTCATTTTATTATCATGTAACTATAAGTGATTGGCTATCCAAATGGATGTTGGAATGTTTGTAGATACAATGTCCAAGAGAATGTAATCAGTGTTTGTGGTAATACAAGGAATGCATCCATAACACCATGGTGGAAAGAAGATATAATGGTTGTACAAGTCAATGTATTTGCACCACATAGAAACAGGAAATTCATGCCCAGTGAAACAAGTGCCATAGCATTTATTTTGGTGCATGTCCACGAGTGTCACAGCGGATTGTCCGTGAATTTACAAAGCTAGAAATCTGGTTTTGATACCCGTGGTGGCCAGAGCACAGATAGCCCTTTAAATAAAGCAAACAAAGTCGCTCAAATACACTGGATGCTGCAGGACGTAATAATACAACCTTTATCACGCTGAATACGAGGGCTGTTCAAAAAATACGCGGACTGTTTGAATTGCGGGGCTCCAGTTGGTTCCAGGGGAATCCGCTTGGTGTCGCTAAGTTCGCACAGATCAGCTGATTACGATGCCATTTCCCGATTGCAGATATCTTCATTTGTGTATTAGCTACGCGGTTTTAAGTGAAGTGCGATTTTTTCGTTTGGCGGATTTCAGAATGAATGACCTGAAGGAGCAACGACTTGCTGTGAAATTTTGTGTTAAACTTGGAAAATCGGCGACTGAAACTTTTGCTATGCTTAACACGGCTTACGGTGATGTTGCTATGAATCGTACGGCATGTTTCAAGTTGCATGAACGTTTTAAGGATGGTCGACAGTCCATTGAAGTTGATGAGCGTCCTGGACGTCCTTCCACGTCAACTGACGACCCACACGTCGATAAAATCAACACCCTGGTGTGGGCAAATCGACGTCTGACTGTCAGGGAGCTTGCTGAAGAGTGTGGGATATCAGTTGGATCTTGTTACGAGATTTTGACCGAAAAATTGCAGATGCACCGCGTTGCTGCGAAATTCAGCCCTCAGAACTCGTGAGGTTTTGGCCAAACACTCGATCACTGTTCTTCCCCACCCCCCTACTCACCTGATCTTGCTCCTTGCGATTTTTTTTGTTCCTTAAATTCAAAAGACCTTTGAAAGGAAGAAGATTTGAGACGATTCCCGAGATTAAGGCAAATGCGACGAAGGAGCTGGAGGACATGACAAAAGAAGCGTACCAGGACTGTTTCAACAAGTGGAAACACCGTTGGGATAAATGTGTGCGTTGGGGAGGAGAGTACTTTGAAGGGGTCTCAGACCTGTAGCTTCTAAATAAAGTACATTTTGTTTTATGACGTCAGTCCGCGTATTTTTTGAACAGACCTCGTAGTCTATAAACGTTATTATCAGAAAAAAGAAAAGTGTGACACGGTTCTGTGTTGGTTTTAAACAGAAGAAACTCGCTTTTTGCGTTTTACTTGATGACCGCTTGCTAGCGCTAAACTGTTCCTGTTAGGTCAAACCGGTACATCTACTGTCTGAGTAATGTAACAGCTACCTTTGAGTAGGAGTATTTTTTTCTTCTTAGAGCTGGAGAAAAAAAGGTAAAGCTTAGATTTTAGGGCCTGCAATGAGAGAGATGCTTGATCCATATCAACAACATTTTACTGTTTGGCTACATTTTGGAGTCTGTATCTGAGATCGTGTAGATGGTATTCAAACACGTAAAAAAACAGGTTGGAAACTGAAACCAGAAAAATGTACATTTATAAATAATAATGAAGTATCTGGGCCATGCTGTATGGAAAGATGAAGTCTCAGAAGACCTGTCTAAGAAAGACTAAAAAAATAGGCAGGATTTTGAGAAAATGACTAGTTTTCAGCTCTCTTAGTTATGCTCAGTATTACAACATCAATTTTTTTTAGAAAGGCTGTATATATGATGTGTTATTTTCCCTACCTTGACACTGTATAGATTCAATCAATGTAACTGACCTCGTCACAAAAAACTGAAAATAAATCTACTTTATCCCTTTGTTCTTTCATTAATGACTGCAGATTATTCACAGAAAATTAATATTGTGGAATTTTAGTGATATAATAATCTAAATCTATTTTTATTGTTTTACTGTTCTTTAAATCGTTCCAAACTATTAAACTACGCATGTCTCAAGTTATAGTATTGAATGACATAACACACGGGGAGCTTACACGAATACCTCACTATGAAATATTTTGTGTTGCGTAATTTCAATTATGTTTTCTTACGAAACCTAATTAATTTATTGTTTAATTGTAGTTACTTTTACATTAATAAACGAAATATTTACACAATTATAATAAAGTTAATGCATACGACAGATCTCGTGTTCATTTCTTTTTTGCTCTTAGGAAACATAACCTATTTGTTTGAGAGTACGGTACGAGTACTGCATCAGTTTTAATAATTTTTTTTTTACAAATGAAACAAAGAATACATCATAGTATAAAGTGTACTAGGTAAAAATGATGCGTGCAAAAATATGAAATTCAAGTTTCTGTTGTTGTTCAAGTCCAAGGAAAATCTACAACGTAAATGGAATTTGAAAGGCCACTAATCCGTATAAAACCTGAAAACACAGTAAATACAGACAAGTTCACCAACACTGATGTTACTGTTTAATTCAGATGGTAAATGCTGAGTATAACCATGGGTGGGGTAGGTCATCGAAAAAATAAGACGACCGTATGGTTGAATCTAAGAAACCAATAACACTTACTTAAACCAGTAACAAAACTCATGGTCGAGCTCCAGCCATCGACTAGGGAGCCTTTGATTAACGGTATTTATGTTTACAACTAGTTGCTTAAACAGGATATATGCATTCATCAGAAGTAACTTGACAAGGATGAACCTTCCAATCAAATCACCACAAGTGATAATGTTCTGTAATGATAGAAGACTGACAGATGTAATGATTAGTCTCTTAAGTACAAGAAGATAAAAACGTGTAGTGCATGTGATTAGTAAATTAGAGGAAGATCTGTCGACATCAGTGTGGATCTGTTGACATCAGTGTGGATCTGTTGACATCAGTGTGGATCTGTTGATATCAGTGTGGATCTGTTGACATCAGAGTGGATCTGTTGATATCAGTGTGGATCTGTGGACATCAATGTGACAAACTGCAAGACAATGACAGACTTAGAGTATAAGTGAGATCTTGGATGCACTTTGAGGTAAGTATGTATTTTAGACATAATAAATTTATTGAAATTTAAAAATGCGTATTATGTAGCTGTGTCCTCCGCGGAGAATCGAATCCCTAATTTAAGCATTCTAAGAGCATTAGCTTACCATTGAGGGACAGGTGTTTTGTTGTGTTATTGTTTTGTAAGCATTTTAGTTGTTTTTTTACCGTGATACATTGTAATGATCATAAGTCACAATGATGTTTGTTTATTTGTGTTTTGATACCAATATTGTAAAGTTTACTTTATTTTCGTTTGTTTGTTTTGTTTGTTTTTTTGAATTTCGCACAAAGCTACTCGAGGGCTATCTGTGCTAGCCGTCTCTAATTTAGCAGTGTAAGACTAGAGGGAAAGCAGCTAGTCATCACCACCCACCGCCAACTCTTGGGCTACTCTTTTACCAACGAATAGTGAGATTGACCGTCACATTATAACGCCCCCACGGCTGAAATGGCGAGCATGTTTGGCGCGATGGGGATGCGAACCCGCGACCCTCGGATTACGAGTCGTACGCCTTGACGCTCTTGGCCATGCCGGGCCTCCTTTATTTTCGTCTAGGAAATCATTTTAAAGACACATAATTATATGTGGCAATCTGGTGTATCATGCTAGTCTGTCTCTTTGTAAAGTGCCCGTCATGGCTAGGTGAGTGAACGCGTTCGACTCGGGTTCTAATCCCGGTCGCACCAAACATGCTCGCCCTTTCAGCCGTTGGAGGCGTTAAAATGTTGCAGTCAATCTTACTGTTTGTTGGTAAAAGAGTAGCCCAAGAGTTGGCGGTGGGTAGCGATGACTAGCTGCCTTCCCTCTAGTCTTACACTGCTAAATTAGGGACGGCTAGCACAGATAGCCCTCGTGTAGCTTTGCGCGAAATTCACGACAGACCAAATCTAGCTAAAGGACAGTGTCATATATGTAATGAGTACACATTCTTAACGAGAAAGAACACATAACGTGCTCTCTGGCCAAGACATAAGTTTAAAAGCTGTTGGTTTTAAGTTTAATTTTGAGCTGGAGAACAAGCCTGAGATATGCATGTTTTATTGAATGTTTTATTCGTCTCTTTATTTATATTGAATGATTTTACATTTTTACGTTTTGCTCTGTGCAGTTGTTATACAAAATGTGGAAATCCATTCACATTTCTTTCGTTGTTTGCTCTCTATATAATATGTAAGAGATATTACAGTAACAAAAGAAACCCATATTGAGAGATTCACTAGCTAGATAAAGAAATGTATTTTATCTTTTTAATTCAATTTTTTTTTCAGTTCAGTTCCACCACTTACACGCATTTTGACACACGTAATGAATTTGATTGTTTGGCAAAGATGTTTATCATAGTTTGAGACGCCATTGAGCATCCAACTAACAACATTATTGTATCTCAAACTGCCATAAAGTTATTGTACCTAAGATGGGAAAAAAAGAGTGAATATTTCTCCGACCCATCATGTCCTGTAGGAGAGAATACTGTATTATCAGATCACTCAATTTTGTATTAGCAGATATCAATCCTGATAGCGTGAAAGCTGTGGAAACAAATATCACCTACCTAAGAGTGTTAAATGTCTTTCAGTTTTTTATATTTTAATGTTTATTCAAGCTTTCATTTGTATACTTCTCCACCAATGTCCTATCCTACCTCGCTGTTATTGATTGATCTATTCATATGAAAAATTTTTACAAATAAATATAATAAAATTCTGCAGCATAAAATAGTGCACGTGTGCCATAATATACACTTTGTGTTTCATGTGAACGAATTATTACTGAGACAAACACTTTTACTATTGAGTAGGCGGATTATACTGAAGACTGTTTTCCCATCCTGTCGTTAGTTGTATTGTACTTGGGATAGCTTAGTCCGTATGTCTCAGTAGGTGCCCTTTAATTTGAGAATACCAAATTGTCAATTCCACGCAAATGCATTATATAACTTTCCATTTCTTATCGTTAACACGAGTCAAAGCATATGATTTGAATACCAGATTCTTATTAAAGTTGTTTGTTTGTTTGTTGTTAAGAGCAAACTACGCGATTGGTTATGTGTGATATGCACGTCGGGTATCAAAACCCGTTATTTTAGCATTATAAGCCTTCACGTGTGCTACTGAATCGATAGAGTTAAAGTATATTTAAACACGTGCATATGTGTTTTGTTGCATAGCGAAGCTGCACCTAACTATCTGCTATGTCTCCCAAAGGACAACCTAATTACAACGTTGTAAATCCATGTACTTACCGATGTCTCACAGGGAACAAACACGTGTAGCATTCTGGGTTACATTTACAAAAACTATTCTTACGGTATATTGAATACATCAATGTTTTTTGTTGTTTCTTTTTCCCTAATATCCATTTTCAAACATTGATGGGTGATCTTGATCCAGAAGTTAGCTTTACTTTATGCGGGTCTCATGCTATCCTGTTTCTTGATAGAGATGGACTAACACGTAGTTGAACCTTTATGTCTTAGCTAAAAATCAGAACAAATAAATATTTACATTGCCTCAGAAGGCGAAAGAATCTTACAACAAAAAATCCATACTTGAAAGAACCAAAATTATTTGTTTGTTTTGAATTTCGCGCAAAGCTTCTTGAGGGCTATCTGTGCTAGCAGTCCCTAATTTAGCGGTGTAAGACTAGAGAGAAGGCAGCAATTTGTCACCATCCACCGCCAACTCTTGGGCTACTGTTTTACCAACGAATAGTGGGATTGACCGTCACATTATAACTCCCCCACGGCTGAAAGGGCGAGCATGTTTTGGTGCGATCGGGATTCGAACCCGCGACCCTCGCATCAGGTGTCGAACACCTTAACACACTTGGCCATGCCGTGCCGAACCAAAACGAATAAACGTCTGAGCGTTTTCTTTTCAGTAAAAAAAAAAAAAAATGCGTCTGTTGCTTATTGATTAGCCAGTCAAAATGTGAATTCGAGGGTAAATGATTCGTGTTCCGTTCCTATAAATTGAGTTTTGCATTTTTATGTCTATGGGTGTGTTATATGGATAATAGTCAAATCCTAATACTGGGGTAGAATAGCGCAGTAGATGGCGCTGAGTGTTGTTGATTGTTTTTCTTCTGGAGTCTAGCTTTTCAGCACAAAATTATTTATAGATAATGTAGGTGTAGTCTTCTGCGAACGTCAGAAAGAACACAAACTACTGTACGTTTGTTCTTCGCCATTTAATTAATAACTTTACACACAAAATAAGTAAAAATTGTTAATTATTATTTAACACAGAAAGAAAAAATACAAGTCCTCTTGTTTTATAAACAACAGAACTCCAGTTGAAAACATCACACGTACTGTTTCAAAAAGTGTTTGTTTAACTTTATGTTATTTCAACGTCGTCTGTTTCTACGTGAAATAACACAATATTTTACTATGTATTTAGTTGAAGAAAAAAACACACACACGATAATTCACATTGTGATGAAACAGATTTTCATGCTGTTTATACACCTGAAGAATTATTTGTTTGTTTTGCTTGTTTGGTATTTCAGCACAAAGCTACACAAAAGGCTACTTGTGATCTACCCACCTCGGCTGTCAAAACTCGATTTCTAGCAGCATAAGTCTGCAAACATACTGCTGTGCCACTGAGACTAGATAAAAAGAACTCACATGTGTGAACTACTTATTTTAAAATGCTAACTAAAACACTTTTCAATTCGATTATTAGTACATTACTTGTGTTTTCCTTCTTTTTACATGTGCTCGTTTAATTTAAATATACCATATTACATTTACAAATTATATCAAAATAAATAGTTAACGTTTCCTGAAAATATTCTGTGAAGAAACAATATGTATGTTTTCTTATAGCAAAGCCACATTGTGCTATCTGCAAAGTCCATCGAGTGGAATCGAACAGCCTACGTGAGCGTTGAAAACCAGCAAACTTACCGCTGTGCCAGAGGGGTACTGTTCTTTCTGACAGTTAAAGGTTCAGTTACAAGCAAATTATACTAAATATTACGAGTTTTATTTATTGAAGAGTCGCATTCATGTACTTAATTTAATAAACTGTAATACGATGTCTTACGTGAAATAAGTTTAAAAAATATACATGTTTGTGATTCTACTCTATAATATTTTATAGAACATAGACTTTATGACTATATAATAAAAGCGTTATATTAAAAGTATTCAGACCTATGGGAAGCAAATTTAAATGATTTTGACGACCACACTGTGCTAATTAGAACTTGAACGGTTATGCACCCACACTTCCAAGAAAGTATTACAGAAACAAAATACAAAAAAAAACACGTTTCCTTTGAAACCTTTCAATTAAACAAAGTGGTTTTAACTTATTTTGATAATATTGTGTTCTTTCAACAGTTCGTGTTTTTAGTAATTTCATAAAACTAAGTGCTCTTCAAGTAACAATCAATCTTATTACCCAGAGGAACAACGACCCCGGTTGACTTACATTACATTCTTACTGTGAACACCCACTGGACCAACCACACTGTGGTTGAATTACTTTATAGTGAAGCAGTAATCAATCACACTGTGGACCTACTTATTTACAGCTCACCTTATAAACAGATACGAAGATTTCAGTTTCTACTTACTTTACATTGTGACAGTATAAATATAGTCTAGTGTTCACGGTAACTTTATTAGAAATATTTTCTGAGAATAGTTTGTGTGTCTTTCAGTTTTGTTTGTTTGTCTTTGTTCAATTTCCAACAGAGCCATTGAAGGGCTATACACATTAGTTGCTTCTAATTTAAAAGTACCAGATTAGAAGGAAGGTGGCTGATCACCACCACCCACAGCTACCTCTTGTACTACAATTTATTAACGACAAGAGTGATTGACCATAACACTGTAAGGACCCACGGATTAAACAGATAATAATAAATACTTATTTATTTCCATTTTCATTTACAAGAAGAAAAAAACGGTAAAATAAGTTAAAGATAAAAAGTGTTTCTACTTTTCCTAAGAAAAGTTTTGTGAAATATTAAATTAATTTAATCAAGAAATATATTGTTTGTTTGTTTATTTTGAATTTCGCGCAAAGCTACACGAGGGCTATCTGCGCTAGCCGTCCCTAATTTAGCAGTGTAAGACTAGAGGGAAGGCAGCTAGTCATCACCACCCACCGCCAACTCTTGGACTACTCTTTTACCAACGAATGGTGGAATTGACCATTATATTATAACGCCCCCATGGCTGAAGGGACAAGCACATTTAGTGCGATGAGGCTTGGGCTACTCTTTTACCAACAAAATGACAGTCACATTATAACGCTCTTACGGATGAAAGGACGAGCATGTTTGGTGTGACCGGGATTCGAACCCGCGACCCTCGGATTACGAATCCAACGCCTTAACCCACCTGGCCATGCCGGGGCCCTTTTTTATTGTTTGTAATCAGAGTTACTTTTAAATTGAATGAAACACTAAAGCAGTTTCGAACACAAGATATATAGTCCTACGAATGTTTCGTATTAAAGGATATAAAACACTTAACACTGACAAGGATCCCTCAGATATTTCGCATATTTCAAGTATTGTCATTTTATTGAAAAACAACAAACGTTAAAACAGTTATGAACGTTTGCGTTTCATCTACTCAAGATTAGGTGTTAAGCCTAAAGCAATACTAAAACCAGTTACCTACATAACAAGTGATACTTACGTTCTTCAACTGAGATAAAGGGGGATTAAGCGATCCTCGGATTACGAGTCGAACGCCTTAGGCCATGCCGGGCCTAAGAAATATATTATCAGAACAAATAATTCCATGAACATAAATACTAACACTCGTTTAGTGTTTATTTAATATCCAAAGTAAGAAAGTTACGACTTAATTTCGCGTTAAAAGAACTTTTTTGAGAAAGATATAAATAATATTTTTGGTTTTCCTAAATACCTGCTTTTAGCTGTCCTTGTGAATTAAAATATTCTATTATTAGGCGTCATGTCTTATGCAATATTTCATTATTACATCCTCAAAGTTTTTAATAAACTAAACAATTTCAATATTACGAACGACACTTAGCATATACGATATAAAATCCAAGGGTCGCGAGTTCGAATCCCCGTCAACCAAACATGTTCGCTCTTTCAGCCGTGGAAGCGATATAATGTGATGGTCAATCCCACTCTTCGTTGGTAAGAGAGTAGCCCTAAAGTTGGCGGTGGGTGGTGATGACTAGCTGCCTTCTCTCTAATCTTACACTGCTAAATTAGGGACGGCTAGCGCAGATATCCCTCATGTAGCTTTGAGCACGAGCTTCAAAATAAACCAAACCACACGACATAAAATGTATTTTTCCGTTCTTATTTTAATATATATTGCGTGAAAGTTTGAAAAATGTGTAACCAACGTTTATAAATACAATGCTACTCTTAACATGTTATCGAGGAAAAGAACATTTAAGATAAATAACAGAATGTGTTACAGAATGTTCTTAGAGCATGAATAAAGTGAAATAAAAATTCGACGTTTCGAGCCTTCTTATACATAAGCACAAAAATAAAAAACATAACTTCTCCTTGTAAAATCTGTAATATTAATTATTAATTAATTCATGTATTTAGTTAATTGTATTACTTCGTTAAGTAAACAATTATAGTTTATTTATTATTCATGTATTTTTGTGTGATATAAAGTGTTTGTATAAGAATTATTTTTTATTGTAATCGGATCTGACTAGAAGAACCTTATTTAATAACCAAATAAGTTGGTAATTGTAACTCAATACCGCTTAAGTGAAAATACGACGTTTTCTTACATTGCCGCAAACCTTCAAATATACAATACGTTGTTATGACTTTATAGCTTGGCTGATGGCGGCAGAGGCGACGCCATAGCTTGTTAATAATGTATTGCAAATATACCTATGGAGGAAATCTATATACTATCAAAATGGATATTTGTATATGTACATAATTCTTCAGTCAAATTAGAGTGTTATAACAATCATACTTGTGTTTGGAGAAGGAAAAAGATCTGAAAAAAACTTAAGGCCATGATTAGAGAAGGTTGTGGTTTATTTTGAATTTCGCGCAAAGCTACACGAGGGCTATCTGCGCTAGCCGTCCCTTATTTAGCAATGTAAGACTAGAGGGAAGACAGCTAGTCATAACCACCCACCGATAGCTCTTGGGATACTCTTTTACAAATGAATAGTGGGATTAACTGTAATATTATAACTCCTCCAAGGCTGAAAAAGCGAGTATATTTGGTGTGAGGGGGATTCGAACCCACGACCCTCAGAGATCATAGAAGGGAAAAAATGCACTTGAAAAACTTTAGGCAGGGGGATTCGAACCCACGACCCTCAGAGATCACAGAAGGAAAAAAGATGCATTTGCAAACCCTTAGGCAAGGGTAATAAGCTTTGGTGCCTGTGATATTTACTCTATTACTTGCAGTAAATACATTTTGTGAAAATAAAAGAAAACCAATTGCTATATTTGTTCGTTTTTTTCAACAATTACAAGATTTCAGACCAGTTATTTCTTTTATTTACAATCACGGGATTTCACACGAAACAAATTATTGATTTGGTATTGGTTGGTACTTGCAAGGTTCACTTAACGTTTCTCAAATTTCACTTGGTCTAATGCTTATATTGGAATGACTTACCAAAGAAAAATTAAAGTAAACACTTATTCTTTACCCCACAGTAAGAAGGGTGAACTCCATTAGATATAAATCTCTCAGTCCACTCAGTAATGATACACTTAGACTTCGACAGTTGTTGTTACGTAATAATCTTGTTTTTTTGTAGATTTTCTAACATTTCACTCGCTGTTATTTATAGTCCTAACAATCTAATTTTGGTATCATACGGTAGTTATGAGTTGTTGTTTTCAACTCTTCCCAAATTCTACCAGTATAATTATTTAATTTACTCTATTAGTTTAGGCTTTGTTTGTTTGTTTTAAATTTCGCGCAAAGCTACACGATGGCTATCTGTGCTAGCCGTCCCTTATTTAGCAGTGTAAGACTAGAGGGAAGACAGCTAGTCGTCACCACCCACCGCCAACTCTTGGGCTACTATTTTACCAAAGAATAGTGGGATTGACCGTAACTTTATAGCGCCCCACGGATGAAACGGCGAGCATGTTTGGTGGGACGGGGATTCGAACCCACGACCCTCAGATTACGAGTCGAACGTCTTAACCCACCTGGCTACGCTGGAGCCTTTAGGCAAGTTAATTTTTGCTTTTTCTGACTCGTTGAATAAAGCATTTAGTTTTTACACCTAAAAATAGTTATACCTACCTTACAAACATTTGACTGTCTAAAGATAGGTACTTATAATAGGATGAGAATTAACATACCAACCTCATAACAGTAAAAAACATCATTGAATTACATATTGTGTCTTGCACTGCTACACTATTAATGTTGGTAGAAATTCCACACCTTGAGAAATTATTATAGCTGTAGGGGTCAGTTAAACCCCCACCAGAGTTCTGATAAATCCGTCCTCCTCAAGTACAGTCTACGGGGTTACTCGCTGTAATCAGGGGTTCGATTCCTTTCCGTGGACTCAGCAGATAGACCGATGTGGCTTGGCTATGAGAAAACACACAGAACACACTGAACAAGCGATGAGTCTGTAATAATAACACTAATTCTTTGAACAGATAGCGCGCGGTATGTTTCTGAGAATTTTTGCATTGTTTCACAATTTGATTTCTCCTTCTGTTTGTTGTAAAGATAGAATAACTCAGAATTAGAAACAAAACAAAATCATTTAAGATTTATTTATTTAAAACGATTACTCAACTCAATCTTAACGTGTAGTCTATTCATTATTGGATGAATAGTAAAGTCTACAACCTTCGTAAAATATCACATAAATTAGATATTAAGTATCGGATAACTTATAAGGTTAAAACTTACATAGAATAGATAACCCAACTGTTATATTGTATAGAATATAACCTTTACTATTCATCCAATATTTAATAGGTAACCTGTCTGGTATTTTGTGTAGGATATAACCTTTACTATTCATCCAATATTTAATAGGTAACCTGTCTGGTATTTTGTATAGGATATAACATTTACTATTCATCCAATATTTAATAGGTAACCTGTCTGGTATTTTGTATAGGATATAACATTTACTATTCATCCAATATTTAATAGGTAACCTGTCTGGTATTTTGTATAGGATATAACATTTACTAATTATCCAGTATTTAATAGGTAACCTGTCTGGTATTTTGTATAGTATATAATATTTACTATTTATCCAGTATTTAATAGGTAACCTCTCTGGTATTTTGTTTAGGATATAATATTTACTGTTAATCCAATATTTAATAGATTACCTGTCTGTTATTTTGTGTATGTTGCAGCTGTCACTGCATCTCTTTGCTTTACTTATGTTAACATAGATCTTGTAAGTCACTGCACATGCTAGAATGAAAGTGTTCCAAGCGTTAAAGCAAACACCGTTCTTCTTTAACGGCAGCTGTGTAGGCTGACAATGCTTCTATTTGTTTGTCTTTCCTCTTATTGGGAGCTCTATATCATACCAAAATACGCCTAAATATTGAGGTCTCTAATTGGGCATTTATACCGTTCACCAAGCATTATGATAGTTTAGGATGTGTTTCACCCTTATTTATTACATAATGATTTTATATTTATCTCTGATTACATCTATTTTGTTATTATTCCTACTTGTCAACTAGTATGTAATTTTTATTTACATTTTGAGAACAGCTGAAAACATTTTCTCCAGTATCTCAAAACTTACCTTGTAGTTGTTATTTTATTGTCTACATTATCGATTGTCCCGGTGATACATCAGTGAGATTTTAGCTGATATCTGGACAATGTATGAAACTTCACTTATTTCAACTGTTAAACATATAATATTTTATAAAGTGTTGTAATTAGTTTTCACTAAAGAATCTCCAGTAACTTATATCTTAACAAAATATAATATCACAAGCATTGTCGGCACAGAACGTTTGTGAAGTTTTCCAAGAGGATACATCTGAAGAGATGTTATAATAGTTATCGTAACTCTGTAACTAGTTTTTGTTCTGTTTTCCCGTAACTTTCAAATACATAATTTTTGGTGGAGTCCTTATTCTGGCTGACACCCAGTTGAGTGAAAGTTATAATTAACAAAAGAGGTTTCGGTAGAAAATGAAACAGCGCATGTAAAGAGACGAAATGAAGTTACTATGTGGTATATTTAAGTACAATTTGTTTGTTTCCTTTGAGCATCCGTGGAAAGCTACATGAGGGTTAGACGACCCCAATTTATACTTGACAAAGCACAGGGGACATAGCTAATCAGAATCATCAACTTTCAACTTTTGAGATAATGGGTTTTGAAAATTAGTCTAGTAATGCATCTATACCTGCAAAGTGCGTATCCCTTGGATCTAAAGTTAGACTTGCTAAACAATAGCATACGCCTGATATATCTGTCACATGGTTATATCTGAAATCTAAAGAATTTTATGGTAACTAATAAATATAATATCTTTTTTTCATTATTTGTTTAATAGAATTATATTTGTCATATTAGTTACACATACATATATATATATATATATATATTGAATTCTAAGAGAATGTTTAAGAGGTAATCTGTCTAATAAATAACTCATTTTATATAGTTAAGTTTTACGTCCAGGAATCCTTATAAGAACATACTTTTAATGTAATTTTGAGGCACTTCTAACTCGTTAACTTCGAGCTAAATTACGTTTTTCTGATAAATAGTCATTAAGTAAAATCGATTTTTACGTTTTCCTTATAACCCTCAGTTCCGACATAGCCAGGTGGTTAAGGCACTTGATTCGTAATCTGAGGGTCGCAGGTTCGAATCCCTGTCGCACCAAACATGCTTGCCCTTTCCGCCGTGGGGCGTTATAAAGTGACTGGCAATTCCATTATTCGTTGATAAAGAAGACCCCAAGAGTTGGCTATGTTGGTGATGACTACCTAGCTGCCTTCTCTCTGGTCTTAGATTGCTAAATTAACATTTAGCACATGTTAATATTGCTAAATATTAACAAATTATTGTCATTCGTTTATATATATATATACGAGGTTATATATATCCCTCGTATAGCTTTACGCAAAATTCAGAAACAAACAAACTTAAACATATATGTAAATGGAATTATACGTACAATATGTGACGGCATGCGAAACATAATTAATTACTTTCTACGTTGTATTAAACATTAGGTTTGTTAATGAACATCTAGAAATAGGTTCTTTTAAACCAGAAGAACCATCCTCGTTTCTAAAATATAGAATTAAGATATTTTATTTATGATAAAGTTATATGCACGAAATGTTATTGTTTTAAGACACATGACTTAGTTACATTTCTTTTCACCTATTAAATTAATTTAGTTAACATAAAATCAACTATATTTTTACCATACCACAATGTGAAAACTTCTAGGGTACTGCTTTCAATGCTCTCATGTTTTACATTACTGGTGTAAACGTCAAATGACACGTGGAAAACATGTCAAAAGTTATTAGCATAATAACTGAACGTCATTCGTCTTTGTTCTATTTCTATTTTACGTAGCTATTTGTCTTTCCTTGTTTATGAAAGTGATCCATAGCATAGAATATTAAAATAAACTCTCTACGATAATTACTAAATGATATGAGAAATTGTGCATAGCAATATTGGTTTAAAACTTTTCTATCATTATGTTACCTTTTAAAAAATTTACATTTTTATTAATAAATGATAAAAGTATGTCCAATATACAACAATTGGCCAAATGTGTCTTTACGCTAAAACAAACAACCTACCGTTATATACGACGTTCGGAATAAGGACATTAATATATATATATATATTAAAACAGTTATTTGTTTATACAATCATTTTTGATCAATACAAGAAAACAAACAAAAACACCAGTATCGTGTACTTGTTTCGTCAGAATAAGGTACACAAACAAGTAATGCTTCACTACAAATTACGTCAGTTACCATAGTAACTTTAAAGCCTCTACTTGAAAGCCTGTAGATGTGTCTGAACGGTTCGAAAGTTTGTTCTACCCTTTATTTTGTAGTGTAGTATAGCCTAATGGTTAATGTATCTTGGTGGAAGTGACAATATATCGTCGAACAAGTACCTCACTTTAAAGTGTGAAGCAATTATTACCATGACAACCAATCCTACTATTCGGTTAAGAGTGGCGCGTGAACGTAGATACTGGGAATTATTTGTCCTGGGTTTGGTCAGGTTTGTTTGTTTTGAATTCTGCTCAAAGCTACACGAGGGCTATCTGAGCTAGTTACCTTTAATTTTACAGTGTAAGACTAGAGGGAAGACAGCTAGTCATCACCACCCACCGCCAACTCTTGGGTTACTCTTTTACCAACGAATAGTGAGATTGACTGTCACATTATAACGTACCCACACACTCATTACATATAACAAATCGAAGAGAGGCGGGGAAAAGCAATAAATAAATACATTTGCCCTTAGAACTACTCCAAAGTACATTTGGAGACATAAGTTATTACACTAAACTCGCTCAATAAATAATGGTATATCAGCAACTTTAAATATAAATAAGTCAATTTTTTTTCCCAGCTAGTAATTTAAGGAAAACTGTCCACCAGTGGGTCAACGGAAAGTTTGGCGCATACAAGGATATAGTCCATGGTTCGACTCCCTGCGGAAGAAGGAATGCAAATAACTTGTTGTGTGGCTAAGTATACATTTTCAATAAGTTGAAAAACGTGATGGCTTATAAAATCTAAACTTATATTTAGATATCAAGCTTATTGAACACCATAGGAAAATTTTATATATATATTGTTTTTACTGCTTATACGAGTATATATAATACATTGCACAATGCAGTACAAAAACCTAATTCTTATAACATGAGTTTTGACTTGACATAAGCAGACAAATAAGAAAACAGATAACTGATTAGTGAAAGGAAAATGTTAAAAGATCAAAACCCAATACAGCAAACAAATCTCTTGGACTCAAAGGCTTAAATGACGCACTTGGAATGACCATCGTCTTTTAAGACAGGAAGTACAACACAAGCTGTGAATTCAAGTGTTGGTGAATTTTTTTTCGTCTCTATTTTCGAAGCGTTGTTATATAGGCTTCTTCATTTGTTATATTTGGATAGATGCCGAGTTGCGCATCGGTGATTCAAGGCTCCAGCTTCAATATACAACTGATGACAGTTCGTACATGCTATTATGGAAGTGTTATACGAAAACCACTTGCTTGTACGTGTTTGTATTTCCTCTAATTGGGAGTTCTGCACTAGATTAGCATAAACCTCAATACTGAGGTCTCTCATTTGGAAACTTATATCGCACAGGCTAATTTTTTAATTTACTAACGTAAAACATTTTGTTTCGATTCGGTTTGATATTCGGATTATATAGTAACAGTATTTTTGTGTTTTTTTTTAATATCGGGCGCAGCTACTCGCGGGCTATCTGTGCTAACCGTCCCTAATTTAGCAGTGTAAGACTAGAAGGAAGGCAGTTAGTCATCACCACCCACCGCTAACTCTTGGCCTACTCTTGGGATAGACTGTCGCTTATAACGCCCCCACTGCTGAGAGGGCGAGCATCTTTGGTGCGACGGGGATTCAAACCTGCGACCCTCAGATTACGAGTCGAACGCCTTAACCCATCTGGCCATGCCGGGCCGTGTAGTATCACTTCAGAGTTGTAATTTTACTGTGGTCTATTGAAAGAGTAATACGACGAAGAAATTACTTCAGCAAATTAATACACGTCCGACAAATAGAAAGTTATTCGTGCATAAATTTTAAACGTGTCGTTTGAAAGTTTGATATATAACAATTTTTTACTGCATAATCAATATGACATCGTTATTTGATTAAAAATGCTAATTTTCAAGTTCTCATGACTGAAAATGGTGGAAAAATCACGCATATGTTTTACTTCCTAAGTTTTTCGCTGTTGGAATTTCATTCACTTCCTTGATTTTTCACTAAAGTTTTTTTTTTCTTTTATTTTGTAATAACACTTTCTGAAACATATTTAATGCTAAATTGTCAGTTACTGCAGCTGTTTTCAATCAAAGATTTTCATGCTTAAACAATTACAATGATTTCTCTTTCTTCTGTTAAATGTTTTAAATTTATACAATTAACTTTAGAACTTATTTCGCGATTTTCAAGATAAATTTTTCTTATTTACTTAGGGTCCGACATGGGCAGGTGAGTTAAGGCGTTCGACTCGTAATTCGAGGGTCGAGAATTCGAATCCCGGTCCTACCAAACGTGCTTGCTCTTTCAGCCGTGGGGGGCGTTATAATGTGACTATCAATCCCACTATTTGTTGGTAAAAAGAGTAGCCTAAGAGTTAGCGGCCAGTGGTGATGACTAGCTGCCTTCCCTCTAGTCTTATACTGCTAAATTAGGGACGGCTAGCGCAGATAGCCCTCGTGTAGCTTCGTGCGAAATAAAAAAAAAAAAACTTATTTATTTACTTCTATTTAATATAACGCCATCTATATGGTTAAATTGGTAACGTGTGAAAAAAATGTTAAACTTCATTAAAATATACAAAACTGAAATTTGTTGCAAGGGGATTCGGACAACATTGCTATATGTGTTACACGGTGTGAGTTCATATAGTATTATGCATTGCAAAGGGAAATGTGTTTTAATAATGTATGTGTGAAGTTCTTCATTTGCTTACAAACACTTAGAGTGTCGTTGCCACAAGCACTTTGAGTGTTAGTGATTTCTCCCAAAGGCCAGAATTTAAAGGTGTTTTATTTTTCCACTAAACGTGATTGATGGGTACTATCAGTGATGGAATAGGCGTAACTAACTTAAGTTTAACCTCACAGTCATTGAAACGCCCCTCACGGCCATGATATTCATTAAGAATTCTGCGTACCTAAATTTATGCGAATATATTCTTGGAACGTCAGTCAACTGGTTTAATTATTTTAACTACACAGAACTGTCTTATATTTCATTGTTTTTATTCATTCAATAACGAACTACCTCAGCTAAAAATTCTTTCACATGCGAAGCAAAAGTTTTTTGCTAGTATACATTATAATCTTAAGTTAAATTACAGATCAAACCATAATGTTCAACCGAAAACCAACCGTACTATTTTGGGTCTTATTACGCCAGTTCGATGTAGGGATAAATAACCCTATTCTGTCAAATAAATTCTATAAGTTTCACACAAAACTTGTAAATCATATCTTCTCATTACCAACTATAACCATATTTGCTGGTATGGTTCTTTATTAATTATCTCAAATTCTTGTTAGGCTTGGCCTAACAAAAAGTTATGTAAAAAACGAGATCAAATGTTTCCAATAACTTCTAATTTGGCTTAGTTTTACAAAACAAAATTTACCACCGAACAACAAGGAAATACAGAGACAACGTGATCATGTACTTCATAAAAAAATGTTATGTTTTTAAAAATAATAGTATAAACGTAATTTTAACGAACATTTTGAGCCCTTTTAAAGTGTCTGATTCAAGGAAACAGAAATCAAAGTAGCGATAATACTAAAGCTTTAACCTGTTCAGTGCCGTAGACGAGATAACTCGTCCAAGCTGATAGGTAACACAGTTCTCAATAATACTTAACTTCAACGCTAGATGTCAGGACCATACATGCATTTGAACTACTTACAAATAGTTTCACTTTCGATCCAAAATGGCGTCACGAAAAAAGTTACAAAATGAAGAAGCATTAGAGTTGTATTGTAGCAGCTGAAATACTTGGCAGTCAACAGGTTAATGTTAGTTAAAGTTGTACATAGTTGACATGAGAAGTATAGTGTTGCAGAAAGAATCATATTTACTCTACATATGTCCTACCTTTCAATTTATTCTAATTTTCTTTAGTAATAGCTCCATGGAATAAATTCTGAGCAGTCAGGTCGACATACCTTGGTTGCTGAGAGCACATATTAATCAAAGTATGGTCCTTAACTCGTCACTGTATGAGGTTTTTGCTACCTATCGAGAACTAATCTGTTTCATCTGACTGCTAATTATTATTTAAAAGCATCTCATATGGAGCTTACTGCACATTCATTAACAGAGAGAAAAATGCACTTTTTAAATTTAAACTGTAAAGTGCTGTACGAGGAAAAATCGAAGCCAGTGGTCCTGACACATCTTACGTATTCATAAATGCATTTGATGGGTGAAAAAAAAATTTGATTATTTTTCTAAACTTACGGGTTGTTTTAAAACTAAACATTTACTCAACCCTAAGGCATTTGCTCTCATAAAAAAGTAGGTTTTAAATCCTTAAAAGTTGAATAATTAATCATGTATGTTTAACGTTTAAGCTAATTAAAAAACACATTCGTGTCCTGTAGGAATATAAATATTGCAGTGATTTCTGGACGGATTTGAAAAGTTTCACACTCGTTGTTGTTTTTTTTTATATATTACGTTCAGTCCTTTAAATCTTTATTTAAATTTGGAATTTCTAAGCCTAATTAAAGAATTATAAATACTTCTATACGTTTAGCTTTACTTATAAAATAAGACATACCTGATTTAATCTGTTTTTCTCTCTTTGCCTTTAGTTTCTTCAACCTTCTATATAACGATTAGTATAGTAAGGAAAATCCAATAATTGTAACTCACTTGAGCACAAATAACATTCATTAAAAAATAATAATAATATTTTTTAAGCTTTCTAAATTTCTAATAACCATTTTGTATTGTTGTCATATAATTTAAATTGTCTTAATATATAATGGAATAGAAGGAAACTTAAAGATTTTTATTCTGCAACTTGTAATAGAAACAAAACACAATAGAAAATATCAAGTTCATTATTTTTAGGAATTGTTATATAAGTTTAAAGAGTTATATATCTATCTCATATATAATTGTAAATATTTGTTACAATATACTACTTAATGTACACGTATTAAATGTACCAGAAAAAAAAACAAATCCCAGAATCAATTGGAATTTGTGTTTACAAAATATTCTCTAGTACTGTTATTCGTTATTGAAGCAGTTATTTCAGATTACTGAAATTATTTGGTTATTACCAATACAAAACGATATACTCGAATAAAACGCTTTTAAAGAAAAAATAATAATTTTTATCTTCAATATTCTTCATAAAATCGAGTCTTTAAGAGAGCGTACTTTATCTTTGCTCTTTCCCAAATCGGATTCATAACAGAAATGTAATAGAATGTTTCTCTCTGATAATGCAGCCAGCAAATCAGCATTCAGTTTTGAAAGAAGTTAAAAGTCAACTTTCTATAAGCCTGCATTCCGCTAGTACAGCGGTATGTCTCCGCTAAAATCAGGGGTTCCATTCCCCTCGTTGGGCTCAGCAGATAGCCCGATGTGGCTTTGCTATAAGAAAACACACACACACACCTCTAACCTTGTCATAAACAAATATCAGAGAGAATGAGTTACTTATGTGCTTGCCAATCGATAGACCAAGAATTATATCAAAGTGAATTTTATTATTCATATAATTTTACAGCTTGGTAGTTTTCTATTTGCTTTAATTCTACGACATTGAATCGTAAAATTCGCGAAAACCATTTTAGTCGTTATCGTTAATATGCGATTTTGAATATAGTCTTCAATGCAAAAATCGCTGAACTTTAACTCGAGAAATTCGATAAACGATTTTTTTTTCAGTTAAAACTGTCAGATTCAGATGTGTCGCTCAATGTAGCAACTGAAGTTGGAGAATAGCGTTATATATTAAGAAAGGTTTCTTCTCCCTAAGAACGGATGAAGTGTGACAAATGTATTTTAGTAACCGCAATTTGAATAGACAGACTCGTTTTTTTGAATATGAATATATATACAGCACCGTATAAAAGTGTTAAGAAAAAAATAGTATTTTATATATATATATCACTATTTCATGAGTCTAATTCTTCTATGGCATTACAGGGCCTGGCATGGCCTAGCGCGTTGAGGCGTGCGCTTCGTAATCTGAGGGTCGCGGGTTCGCGCCCGAGTCGCGCCAAACATGCTCGCCCTTCCAGCCGTGGGGGCGTTATAATGTGACGGTCAATCCCACTTTTCGTTAGTAAAAGAATAGCCCAAGAGTTGGCGGTGAGTGGTGATGACTAGCTGCCTTCCCTCTAGTCTTACACTGCTACATTAGGGACGGCTAGCACAGATAGCCCTCGAGTAGCTTTGTGCGAAATTTCAAAAACAAACAAACAAATGGCATTACAGAAAGTAAATTTGAACCCTAAGGTAATGCTTCGCTGACTCCTGTTGACAACTGAATGAACTAGAGTGTAAATGCTCATTATATTTAGTATTCCCATAGACTTGAATCAAGGGTATATATCATAAGGACTCTGGTTCAATGGAACAGATTTAGGGTCTGAAATAATGGTCATGGCACTTCCTACAGGGCCTTAACTGTATAGAAAATAGTTAGAAAGAAGGTAGCATGTGGTACTGGTATACGCTAGAAGAAATCATTTTAATAGCACTCAACAAATAAACCGTGATAAAAAATAGTGTTTAACACTATGTGTTGTGTTTTGTTTTCGTGCCATGGGCTAATGCTGGTTACACTCTAGACCGATACAAGGAACTTTGAAAATTGTGAAGGAAGAGTCAGAACACCTAAACTGATGTTAAGTAGCTTCCTGTATGCAACCTTATAGAAGGAGGATTGCTACTGATCTCAAGCATGAGATAAACAACCATGTACCACATGACAGAAATGTGTCCAGACCTAAAGTATCACAACGACCCAATGAGAATGGAATATTGGGTAGTGTAGCAGTATCACGAAGACCCAATGAGAATGGAATATTGGGTGGTGTAGCAGTATCACGAAGACCCAATAAGAATGGAATATTGGTTGGTGTAGCAGTATCACGAAGACCCAATGAGAATGGAATATTGTGTGGTGTAGCAGTATCACGAAGACCCAATGAGAATGGAATATTGGGTGGTGTAGCAGTATCATGAAGACCCAATGAGAATGGAATATTGGGTAGTGTAGCAGTATCATGAAGACCCAATGAGAATGGAATATTGGGTCATGTAGCAGATTAAAAAGTTACTTTTATCTCCAAATATTGGAAAAAGATCGAAATTTGCTAAAAAGTACAAAAACTGGACTGTTGATAATTGGGAAATGGGTATTATGGACAGATGAGTTCAAGTTTGGAAAGTATGACCTCTTTGCAAAGTATCTCACAATAAAGCAAAGAGTGTTATTATTTGGGGGTGTTTTTCTTCTGAGCCAACAGTAGATATTTGTAAAATAGATGGAATAATTGATCAGCACAAGAACCATCAGATATTGATCCATCATTGTATGTCATATAATATTTGTTCGTGTAACCGGTAATAAACATTTACTTCGATCTCCAAATATTGTCTGGAGGCTTATATTTGCTAAATAAAAGAAAATTAGATTATAGGTGATTGATGTTATAGATGGATGTGTGCAACTTTGAAATATCGTACGTTGTACTTCCAGTGGAAAAAAAAAATTATATATATTCGCCTCAATTTATAGCACCTACCATGAAACATGGGTGGGAGCAGTGTAATGATTTGGAGGTGTTTCATTTTTTGTTGATGCGACAAAAGATATTTACAAAATTGATGGCATAATTCGCTAGTGGAAGTGTAATAGATTCTGATCCGTCATGGTAAGTACAGTGTTTTGCTTATTACCAGTTAAATAATGATTCCAAGCACTCATCCAACATATTCATAAATTAATTAGCTTAGACAAATACTGCTGAAATGACACAACGACCCCCGATCTCAACCAAATGGAGCAGTACTGGAATTTGAAAGATCAAAATCAAAAGTTACAACTAAAGAAAAACAATGGAAGTATATCAGAGACACTTACAGTAAACTGCCAAAGGACACTTTGATTAAACATGTTTCAACAATGCCTGAAAGACTGTTGGCACATATTACAGTGAAAGGGAAAACACTTATTTTCTGAACTCAAGAACTTCTAATGCGTTTATGTTTCAAATCTCATTGAAATACTTCTATGTCCATATAATCATAGAAAAATTATTAAATGAAAAATTTTAAAAGAAATGAAAGTATTTAATGAGTAGTGACAGTTTTCACATTAGAAATTAAAATATTAATAAAATACACATAGTTAGTTTGGGTTTGTTTTGAATTTCGCGCAAAGCTGTCCCTAATTTAGCAGTTTAAGACTAGAGGGAATGCAGCTAGTCATCACCACCCACCGCCAACTCTTGGGCTACTCTTTTACCAACGAATAGTGGGATTGACGGTCACATTATAACGTCCCCATGGCTGAAAGGGGGAGCATGTTTGGTGCGACGGGGACTCGAACCCGCAACCCTTAGATTACGAGTCGAACGCCTCAACCCATCTGGCCATGCCGGGTCCACATAGATCTGTATAAGTGTTTGTTATTTTATACATGTAAAATCTTTCTTACAGCTTTTGATTAAAGTGTTTATTCTCGTATAGAAACTAAAATCTTAAATGTTGCTGTAAACAGGAAATATTAAGAGATAAGGACTGAACTAGGCCTCAGTTGTAATGATATAATTATGTATTTACTGCTGTTAATAAGTTGAGGTCGTTAAGAAGAATAAGAAATACGTAGCCTAATCTATGGCTCTTAATGTTTTATGGCTATATAGTAATGTATGTAGAGTATTATTTAGTTTTTCTTTTAAACAAATAAAGATTATCGAATATATTTGTAGTTTAGAGAGTGTTTTTTTGTAAATTTAGACACAAATGTAATTACCTATCATAAATCTAGGATATCTAATATGTCAAAGTGAAACAATTTTTAAACATATTAGAACATTAAAGCTGAAATTAATGGCCAATCTGAAAAATATACAACAACAACAACGTTTTATCTGCTTTACCGTTAATGGGTTCTTAGTGGTTATAACTAACATGTTTCCAGTTACTCAACTGATAAACACTTAGAAACGCATCTATTTGACATTCATTAAATTAAGCCATCAAGTATCTACATTGTATATTTATGAAGTACTTCCATTTCATTTTATAAGTGCAAAATCTCGTGAACAAAGTGCCAATAAATAGTGTTACCAGTTCAAGAAGGTTCATTTGAATACGAAGAAGGCCATAACAGCCGAACCAATTCATCCTTATTTCTCTATGATTTTATATATGTATATGATTGTGCAAAAATGGTTATGAATATTGAAATGGACCTTTATGTATACCATTTTTATAAAATAACTCTAAAATAATTGGACATCAAGGTAGAGAAGACGCATTGGAAGTGAAAATACTTTAACTAGAATATGAATTTATTTTATATATTCGTTTCAATTACGAAAAACAATAGAAAAAGTACTATAATAAAATTATCCAGAGTAACCAGTAGGTGGAGCCATTTTATATTTCATTTCCGAAGAACTAATTCTGTTACACAGCAAATACAATAGTGCAATTATTAGTCGACTGCATTGGATAATAAGTGAATAATGTGGTAATCCAAAATTTATATAGATATATATAAGAGATTGCTTCAAAGAAAAGTCTTAGTTTAACTTGGCTAAATATATTTAAAGTTGCTCTTGTAACACAAAATTATCAGTGGTTTGAGAATATTAGTATTACAGTATATTGAGTATGTTACAAAAAATATTTAGAATTTGGATTAACATGTTCTATATTTAGGCTTAACCTCGAATCTTGAAGCTGGATAGTATAAATCATGTTATTTTATTTAATACCAAAAATTTTTAAATCTATTTCATTTTTTAACTCGTCTTTTTATTATAAATAAGCCATTTTACTTGGTGTTTAATATCTTAAGCTTAACCACACACACATATATATATGTAATATGAAGACCAAGCTAAAAATTGATTAAATTGAGATATCATTTACCATCAAGTTATACATATTTCAGGGAATTTTAACGGCGTAAGAGAGACAAATTATTATTATTTAAATAAAACAGTTCTGTTAAAATGTTGAACTGTATGTATATCTGTTTTGTTTGACTTTTACTCACCAACATGAAACTATATTTATAATGGATTTGGAAAAAATATATATATATTAATCGAATTATTCAACAAACAAGCTTTAATAGATCCCCAAATTAAATATTTTAAAGCCATAAACAAAAAAACACATCAACATGAAACAAAATACGCTGCATATTTTTAAAAAGGATCCTAGGGTACAAGCTACAATGTGGGATTATGAAATGTATCCTAGGTTTTGGAGGTGACAGGGAAGTAGGACCCACAATGCGGTGGGGATACACCGTCTATCAATCTTAACCTCCAATTCGCTAGTCTGACATAAGAAAATTAGAAATAAAGAGAGCGAGATGTGGGTGCTCAAGCTCACAACGTTCCACATCTATATCACCCTTCACAGTTTCAGTGTGAAAAGTTACAAAGAGCAGTCAAGGAACCAGAATATCAGCTCCTGGTTTCAAGAGTCTAGGGTTCGAAATGAGCCCAGTTCTAGTGAACTCACGTTGTCCTTTCAGCTGTGAGCACATAATAAAACTCGTACTTAATCCTGTTAATTGCTTGAAAGATCCAAAAAGCTATTGTGATGACGGATGCGGGTAAATGTCTATCTTTCTATCTCAAAATCAGGCAATGATACAATAATACAGGTCTCATATGTGTCTATTTTGCCAATTTGCGCATATGGTTCCTTTCAATTCAACAAATACCAGCAACATAAACCGTGTACGCGCACATTCCTTGTTTGGGGACGTTAGTCTCTAATCTTGCTAAACCTTTGTTTGTTTTCAAAGTAAAATCGAAAATGAAGGATAAAAATAGAACCTGAGAGCAGGTAAAAATACTACCTAACTTCTAAGATATTCCATCTTTAGGTATTAGTAAACAGAAACATAATTTACTGCTAGATTTTGTATATTATTATCTTAAACATGATATAATGGTGAGATATTTTTTGCCTAGTATTCTAGGTATATTTTCAATTGCCTGTTTCTGAGCTTTCAATAAGTTGACGTGGTTTTTCTACAGATGCTCGATTGATTATTTGTTTCAGATCTACTCCACAAGGCTACGAAATGAAACTATCTGTGTATAGAGTCCAATACTTTATCTGAACTGTCACGATTCGTGGTTCGTTTCCCATAAAAACAAAAAAAAGTGTTAAACATGTTACGTGTAACGACCACAGTTGTAAAAATGTTTTAATGCAAACAGACGCGTTGATAAATTCGCGATGGATGCAACACCTAACGTGTTGAGCACGTTTTTTTTTGTGGGAAACGAACCTCGAATCATGACAGTTCAGAGTTAGAGTACATTACGGGAATTTTAATCAATATAACTAAACATTGTTTGTCATAAAGATGTTAGGTCAAAGCAGTTCATTAAACATATTTCAAAATCTATATTTTATAAAACATGAGTAAACTACAATGTTTTGTCAATCTTGAGATTTTTATTACCATCCGCACCTAACATCTAGTTTGCTTATTACTTAAGTACAATGAGGACAAACGGTAGAGTGAAAGGTATTACCAAACTGGTGTAGCGTTGTTATATTCAATTATAACTTATCATAGGACACCATTATTGGGCCTTTTACATTTTTAACACTACAATATTTATTTAATCGCTTAGGATTAATACTAATGACTTAAGGCCAGAATGAATAATTATGATAATTCTTCGTCAGTTTAGGATGGCTATCGTCATAAAAAGTTTGCTGTAACAGACAGCTTATATAAACAATAATTACCTGACCACTACTATGGTTCTTCTGACTTGCTGGCCCGGCATGGTCAAATGTGTTAAGGCGTTCGACTCGTAATCCGAGGGTCGCGGGTTCCAATCCCGGTCGCACCAAACATGCTCGCCCTTTCAGCCGTGGGAGCGTTATTATGTTATGGTCAATCCCACTAGTCGTTGGTAAAAGAGTAGCCCAAGAGTTGGCGGTGGGTGGTGATGACTAGCTGCCTTCCCTCTAGTCTTACACTGCTAAATTAGGGACGGCTAGCGCAGATAACCCTTGAGTAGCTTTGCGCGAAATTCAAAATCAAAGAAACAAACACAATCTTTCTGACTTGATGACCTCTGTATTGAGCAAAGATCGCCGTCGACAACATATATGGCGAACACAGTATTTTTAAAATACCGATACGAGAAATATTATTGATTATAAAAACTAAAGTTGATTCTTCCTGGGTTTCTTGGGGTCTTATGAGTTTTTGAAAACGAATAAAATATCTGTAACCTTAACAGTAATAATCTAAAAAAACAAGAGTTATTACACAGACAAACTATCTGTTTTATATCAGTATCCTTTTTGCCACTTGATTGTTAAGCCTTGAAATATGTTATTATATCAATTGTATGATACTAATATGTCTGAATTTAATATCATTCACATATCACTTATTTGTATAAGCTTTCAGACTGGAAATATTCAAATTCTCTGTGGCTCAAACTGAGCAAGATCAGACTAACACATGCAGTATAGAACATAAGTACACTTAAAGTGATTATGGGTGATTATAACTGCAGTGTATATATACAGACACTTATCTGCTGGTATGCTGCTTTCAGCAAGTTCTATGGTATTAAAAGTTTATAAGGCCAAAGACTGGTAAGCCGATTTCGTTCGTTACCTTTTATGTTATGGTAAACGTTCTATAGTGAAACTGGTTTCGTCTGTGTCGCAACGTTTCGTCAGCTGCGCTAATTATCAAATTTGTAGAAAGATGACATCGAACTTTCTGATATGTTTGTACATAAATACTGCTTGGTAATACGAAATTAAATTAGGATAAACCTCGTCAAAAGCAATGCGTTAACTTGAATTAACTTATCGAAAGCAAACGACCACGAGACAAGTAACTAATATATATTGCACTAGCAATAATCTGCTGTTTAGGGAAATTGTTTATTATTTGGAATTAGGGACGGCTAGCACAGATAGCCCTCGAGTAGCTTTGTGCGAAATTCAAAACAAACAAACAAATGACAAAACGTATTTCAATGGAAGACAACTGCCAACTATCAAAGAAAATAACATTTCAGTTTTATTAGCATATTCTCTACCATTATGATACATTGCTATATATATTATTTGTCATTATTTTACGAACTTTGAATATACTGTTGGAGTATATTTAATTATAGATGTCATTGAAATGTTGCGTTTATTTATATTATACATACTTAATAATATAACTCACTTTTAACATCTGTTTATCGGACTGTACATTATCTCTAGATTAAATTGGTAGATAACAGTTACTGCGAAAGTTCCTTGTGTTTCTCTGTTATAACGATCTAGTCAATAGATTTACGATCAATGAAGGTTCTGTTTCCTTCACAGTAAATCTTCAGGCTACAAATGCCTTTAACGTTTACTTGAAGAAATCATCAACCATGAAGAACAAATTTGCTTTCAGCCATAAAATTCAGCAAAGCAAACAATTTACTCATAATTTCTTAAATGTATTATTCAGTATTGATTATAACGTTGGGTGGCATAAGGCATTTACTGTATATAGTGATTGAGCGATTGCTTAATATGACAAACACAGCTATATCATATATATATATTCATAATACGTTTTCTTGGTTAGATTTTTAAATCCCTTCCATCGATATTCAACGGGATGAAACACCAAAGATTTACTACTTTATTCGCTAGCAACTCTTTTAATCATAATTTCAATGAACCTCACAACAGTAAGATCAGTGGTAGACTATCTGTTTTGTCTTTTTGAATTTCGCGCAAAGCTACACGAGGGCTATCTTCGCTAGCCGTCCCTAAGTTAGCATTTTAAGAGTAGAGGGAAGGCAGCTAGTCATCAGTGCCCACCGCCAACTTTTGGGCTGCCCGTTTACCAACGAATTGTGGGATCGACCATAACATTATAACGCCCCCACGGCTGAAATGACGAGCATGTTTGGTGCGACGGGGATTCGAACCCGCGACCCTCAGATTAGGAGTCGAACGCCTAAACCCACCTGACAATGCCGGATCCAGTGGTAGACCATTAAAGGTACGAGAAAGTATAAAAAATGAAGACATGTATAGAGATATTAATTTTAACATCTAAAGAAGAAAAATAGACTAAAAACTGTAACTTCTGTTGTTTGTATATAATATTTTTTTTCTTACAACAAGCGGAAAACAAATTCTGGTTGACATGACAAAAAACGCAAATGAAACTTGGCACAAAGTACCATGTTGGAGTGGGTAACTCTACTTTAGTAAATGGAATATCTGCAGCTTTGAATATAGAGTGAGGCTTCATTATGTATGAAATTCATATCTCGTAAGAAGTTTCATGCGTCAGTATATATATATACAAATGGAACTTAAGGCCTGGCATGGCCAGGTGGATTAAAGCGTTCGACTCGACAGGGTCGCGGGTTCGACTCCTTGTCGCACCAAACATGCTCACCCTTTCAGTCATTGAGATGTTATAATGTACCAATCAATCCCACCATTCGTTGGTAAAAGAGTAGCACAAGAGTTGGCGGTGGGTGGTGATGACTGTCTGCCTTAATAGTATTTTTTAAATACTGAATTCTTTATCCAGTTCCTCAGTGCATTTTAAGAACAAATTGAGTGTTCGCCATAACAGTTGCTGACGTTTCGCTTTATATGTGTTACAGTTGTTATGACAATGGATATGGTAATACAATGTGTGGAATATTGTTATTACACTCGTCTAATTCTTGGATATGTTTAAATAACTCGATAAAGAGTACAGTGTTTAAAATTATATTATAGTAATGTTTTACTATAAGTATAATTAAAAATACATCTTTTATTTCAAGCTTATATATCAGCTACATGCCGATATTAACAACATAATAAAACCTGGACATCTAAGTTAACAATCATTATTATTAGGCGAATAAAATTCGGTATTTTCTATTTAACTTACAAACTCACTTTGATTAATTATCTGCATGTGTATAAAACTGATTTTCCTAAATGCCCCCAGCTAGTACAGCAATGAGTCTACGGATTTACAAAGCTCAAATCAGTGGTTCGATTCCCCTCGGTGGGCTCAGCAGGTAGCCCGATGTGGCCTTGCTATAAGAAAAACACACACACACTTTCCTTAATAAATTAAGACAACTAAAATTGACTACTTAATAACAGAAAGAACGTATCAATACAATGATGGTTACATTCCTTGTCGATAGTACACTTGATAACCAACACATAAAAAGTAACCACATCTAAATACTTCTGACTGCTCTACCATTTCACTTTTTATATATCATAGGTGCGGTATGGTAATGCGGTTAAGGCACTCGACTCGTAATACGAAGATCGCGGGTTCGAATCCCCATCACACCAAATATGCCTACTCTTTCAACCGTGAGGGCGTTATATTGTGACGATCAATCCCACTATTCGTTGGCAAAAGAGTCGCCCAAGCGTTGGCGGTGAGTGGTGATGACTAACTGCTTTCTCTCATAGTCTTACACAACTAAATTAGGGACGGTTAGCACAGATAGCCCTTGTGCAGCTTTGCGTGAGAATCAAAAACCAAACCTTATACCAGAACAAAAAGTAACATATGAACTTTAGCTATTTCACATTGAGAGCTTTCGGCTGAGAGTAATTGTTGAAAACATTCCACGTAAGTTGAATAAAAAAATTAATTTATTTTAGCTCCAAGTGTTTTAATATTTTAAACATCTTGCAACAAAATTATAAAAATTTAAAGGCATAATGGGTACCTGTTTTCTAGTTCATGTATATTTATAAATTTTTGAGGAACAGCCATAAAAGTTTCGCTAAAATCATGATTTACAGTAACATTATATCATGACTTTAGCGTGTATACCAACCAGACCCTTTCGCACCAGGCTCGTTATTTTATACACGAGTTCGTATACGCATTTGCATTCGTTAAGTATTTATACTACAATTTGTGATACAGTATGTGTATCTTCATAACACTTGGTAGGCGTTTAGTAAAGATTACAAGTTCTTTGTAAGTAAAAAATATAATAATTTTTAACAGAGTATTTATATTGAATGTTTGTTTGTTAAGGTACCGATCCTGCTACGTTATAAGTTCAAGTGCGGAGTGATTTCATGTCATGGTTTAAAAACCTATTCCTCACAACAATAATATCAAATATTTATGTTTAATACTTCAAAAGTCCCCCGCTGATACAGCGGTAAGTCTACAAATCTAAAATCAGGGGATCAATTCCCCTCGGTGAACTCAGCACATAGCCCGATGTGGCTTTGCTGTAAGAAAGCACACACGCACACATATTAATATCTCAAAGCTCTTAAATAAATTTGAAACTTTATATATTTTTTCTGTTATTTTCTTTATTCTTAGTATGTGGGGTCTGTCAATTCTACCGACCTCGTAATAATCTTAGAAACAAAAAGAGTAGGAAAAAACATAAATTCGGCTTTGTTTTGTCCTGGATTGACTTCGTATTATAACACGAAAATTGAAATATTTAGAACAATTATTGTAAGTCTCATAATGTTATATATATATGTGTATTATTTTAGAATAATGATCTTCCAATCGTGCCTTGATAAAATTATATAATTTGCCTTCACCGTATCCAGTAATATAAAACTGATTTTTAGTCTTTACAAATCTATATACATATATATAAATTATTACTATTTAAAAATAAGTTATTAAATTTATTTTTCTGAAATTATAGAACAAAAACCCTAAAGGTAAAGAAAACAATTATCTCTTTCAGCTAAGACTTTTGAACTCGTTTGGCGCTGGACAGAGGTTGCTAAGCCTTTTAAAAGAACACATGGAGGATATGAAACAAAACGTTTTATAGATTTTATACACACTGTTGAATAACCAAAAAAATCATAAATTAATATATTTATAGCATACAGTTCTGCTATAATTGATCAAACGTAGAAACTAAACTGTAGTTAGGGTTAAAACACGGGAAAGTTCGATCAGACTTAAGACACAATCTATCTCATTGCAATCTATGTTCGAAAAAACGTGGAAAACTTTTACAGAATAAAATGGCTGAAAAACTACCAGGTGACATTCTAAGCTGTCCATTGATTATTCACATGTAATATATTAAAGTAAGTGTATATAAGGGACCGTTTCAAAAAATGAAAAGGTAAAAGTGCCATTGTGTTTCATTCAGTACATAAGCAATATCTCAGCAAAATAAAAACATATGTGGTTCTTATTTTATATCCCATCTGGTCACTAATGGTAATGCTAGTTCCTAATTGTACGAAAGTATAGACTTAATATTTTGATATAAGATACATGTATTTTTAAGCAGTGCCGCATTCAACATACCACGTGACTCACAAAATTCGATACTTAGGTGTGTTCTTTTAATAACTACTTTTAAAGTAACAAAACCTCATAAACAATATTAAAGTTTATACCATCTATACTTTGATACCAAACGTATTGACATAAATTCATGAAATAAAGGTTCATTAAACTTTTTAATGGAGATATACATCAGCATTCGCTTTCTGAATATGAGCACTCCATTTATTGAAAGTGCTGTCACTGAACCAAAACCATTATATTTATTCTGATTTATAAGAAAAATATTTATATAAGTATCCCACACATGTTTCGTTTCGCAATGATAGTTCTTTTAGATTATTTAATTAATTGTCTTTGAATTTAAAAACGACAGTTAAAATAGTAAAATAACTGCTCATTGAACATTGAAAGTTTATGCTATTATGTAAAAATATGGTATTTAGTGTTGTTACTATAGGTCGAAAACTTTATGTTACATTATACTGATATTTTAATCTATTGATTAAAGTGATTGTACTATAAATCACAGAGAAAAATATGTTTTAAATAATGCATTTAAAATAAAATATATATTCTGATTTTAACAAATATTACCAACGGGACTTAACAGCGATTTTACTCCTAATTTAATAAAAGTTGCTTTAACAACCACGTGTTGTTTATAATTACTTTATTCTTTGAAGAAATCCTTATTAAAAGCTTGGCCCGACATGAACAGGTGGTTAAGACACTCGACTCGCAATCCGAGTCACCATACATGCTCGCCCTTTTAGCCGTGGGGGCGTTATAATGTGACGGTCACTCTAACTATTCGTTGGTAAAGAGTAGCCCAAGAGTTGGCGGTAGAAAGCGATGACAAGCTGCTTTCCCTCTAATCTTACACTACTAAATTAGAGATGGCTAGGGCAGATAGCCCTCGTGCAGCTTTGCGCGAAATTCAAAACCAAACAAAACTTTTATAATACGGTTTTCGATAAACCTCCGCCTATCCCCTTATCGTGAGAGAAAGTTCGTTCCGTAGAAAACAAACTTTTCATTTATATACAACCTGCACATTTCAAATATTTAAGCTACGTTATAGACAGTCCTGAATTCAAGCTGTGAATTCAAGGACTTCTGATTTCCTTTTCGATTGTACGAAAACGCACTCCGCAGTATCGGGTTGTGAGTGAGCCAAAAGGCTAACAATCAAACCGCCTCGTTCGTTCAGAGAATAATTGTGTAATAGTCAGCCATAAGATCTGCCTGCTAGATGCCTTCTGCCCATTTATTAGTTCAAAACTAAAGTTAGTTTACGCACACAAGTCTTTTGTAACCTTCCGCCAAAGTTCTAAGCAAACAAGCTACTTGTTTATTTTTCTTATAGCAAAGCCACATCTACTCAGCCCACCGAGGGGAATCGAACCCCTGATTTTAGCGTTGTAAATCCGGAAACATACCGCTGTACTAACGGGTCAAACAAGCTATCCCCATACATTAATCTTATTGAAATGGAACGAAAACGAATAACGAATTTTTAGGTGTTATATGAATATCCGTTTTTGTTATGTCTGTCATTGAAAATGAAACTTCTTTGTTACTGGACTGGTACATCCGTATATAAAGTAATTCGCAAGTCAAAATTATTTCTTTAATTTGTATTGTTAATCAAAAATAGATAACGTTATTTGATATTTGCCGTCATTCACGACATATATATCAAACACTTTATCTTCATACGTAGTTAAAGTAAGCCTCGTCGTGTCCAGTTTTACATTGGTCTATTCTTTCAAAAAAAATGTTTTGAATGTGGAAAACCAGAATCTCCTATAATAATAGTCAACATCTTGACACATCACTTTCTTAATTACGTACTCTAGATTCATTTTGGTGTCATGTTTACATTGCATAATATTGCTTTATATATTGAAAGTAATTTTCCTAAGTTTCTCGTCCTTAGCAAAGCGGTATGCTAGGAAACACATGCCACGAAAAACTGTGGTTCGTTACGTATGGAGAGAACATCAAGAACAGCCCATTATATCACAGTGTGTTGAAATAAAAACAGACAAATTATGCAAGTTCTAATACGGCACATTTATGTAAATGTATTGCTATTTCATACGCAATGATAGTTGTTCAGGACAGAAAACTTTATTTATAATTTAAACTTCCGATCTACTGTCATTATAAAAACTAACGGTGTAGTTTTATTCACCTAGTTTCAATTGATGCAGAACTACTGTAGTTTCGATTTTACGGAGTAACTTGATAAATTCCTAAAGAATAATAAAACTTTATCATTAATTGTTATACATATATACTTTTATGAAGTAATATTAGTGTGAAATAGCTAATAAAACCACTGAGCTTATATGTAAGTGTCCCAGTAGTACAGAGGTATTTTTACGGACTCACACCGCTACAAATCGTGGTTCGACGTCGGTGTATAGTTTGTGCTTAATTCTAAAAAAACAAATAATGTGTTTGAAATCTCTATTGTATTTTTTCTGATACCTATGTGGCTGATCTAACACTGAAAGTTTCTTGACAACATAATAATATAACAACAAATCATAAGAAAGTTTCGGTTTTTATCTTCCATTATTCTTTCTAGCTTTAATTAATTACACAGTGTCAACATTTTTGTGACTTATTTTGAGAAAAATGAAAGCCCAGTACTATATTTTTGCATTATGTACTTTGTAAGAACGTTTTCAAATAAGATACTTTTTATACTATATAATGTTTAGGCAAATTTTATCTTACGATCAAAAGCCTCTATGCGAGAGTTTTCATATTAAACATAATTTCAGAGACAGCCGAATAACATTTTCTCGTGGCTTGTAATGGCTCCTGGTTAGGAGGAGCTCTGCTCGTAATCTGAGGGTTAGGGGTTCGAATCCACGTCACGCCAAACATGTTCGGCCTTTCAGCCGAGTTAGTCACACTATACTTTGGTAGAAGAGTTGGCGGTGGGTAGTGATGACTAGCTGCTTTTCCTCTAATTTAGCAGTGTTGAGACTACACGAGAGCTATCTTTGTGCGAATTCAAAATAAACAGGTATTATTTTGTCGCATAAAGTGTTATTGACGTATTGTTTTTACAATGAAAATGACATTGTGTTTCAAACTGAGACAGCACTTTTCCGGTATTTTCTACATTCCTATTGCTCTTAAGTTTAGGCCAACTATTCAGTCTGTATTCTAATGTTATTGTTACTAGTAGGATTGTTTTTGAATTTCGCGCAAAGCTACTCGAGGGCTATCTGCGCTAGCCGTCCGTAATTTAGCAGAGGGAAGGCAACTAGTCATCAACATCCCCTGCCAACTCTTGGGCTACTCTTTTACCAACGAATAGCAAGATTTACTGTCACATTGTAAAGCTCCCCTGGCTGAAATAATGACCGTGTTTGGTGTGACGGGGATTCTAACTCACGACTCTCGGATTACAAGTCGGGTGCCTTAACCACCTGGCGATGCTGGGCCTGAAAGAAGTGTGTACATACGTTCAATGAAAGCGACATTTAAAACTGCCTAAGTTCAAGATTATAATCATTCGCTTTCGAAATGATCATTAAAATTGAGTTTTTTTTGTTTTTCTTCCCCATCCTTATTTGTATATGTACCTCGCACGTGCCACATCTTGTTCACGTGCCACATGCTATCAATCGTTGTAAACTCGCACCAGCTGTTCATTTTAACTTCAATTCAGGCAGCATTGTCTTCTTGTTGAAGGTCTCTCAAAAATTTCCAGCATAATATTTGGAAAAAAATAAAATCCTAAAATGCAGAACTTTTGGTATATAAGAAGTAAGGGTCATTATTAACTGTACGAAATTATACTTTTTGTAAAAGTCGATTGGGTGACATCTTTCGGAAGGTATGATCGTATTTGGAGTCGTGAAAACTTAAGAACAAAATAGTTGATAAATTATACATGAGATATATATAATGTTTAAACGTTTGTGGAAATATTTGTTTAAACTGGCAATTTCTGACTTCAAAACGTGCTTACAATCTGAAACACGTGAGCTTAAGACGTCTTAAAAATACATGTTATTAATTTTATTGGAAAGCAATGAAACGTACGATGCAGAATAAAACAGTTTGGTGTTTTCTCATCATATCGTGGTAACAAATTCTTAAAAGAAAATGTCTTTTTTTTTTTGTATTTACTATATGACATTTTAATTACGAACAAAAGTATTGGAATGTCTTTATACAAACCTCACTTGTATTGAATGTTATAACAAGTAAACATTTTCAAAGTTTGCTTCCATGAATGCTCCCCAGTGGCACAGCGGAATGTCTACGGAGTCACACAGCTAGAAACCAGATTTCGATACCCGTGGTGAGCAGAGCACAAATAGCTCATTGTGTAGCTTCGGGCCTGGCATGGCCAAGCGTGTTAAGGCGTGCGACTCGTAATCCGAGGGTGGCGGGTTTGCATCCCCGTCGCGCCAAACATGCTCGCCCTTTCAGCTGTGGAAGCGTTATAAAGTGACGGTCAAACCCACTATTCTTTGGTAAAAGAGTAGCTCAAGAGTTGGCGGTGGGTGGTGATGACTAGCTGCCTTCCCTCTAGTATTACACTGCTAAATTAGGGACGGCTAGTACAGATAGCCCTCGAGTAGCTTTGTGCGAAATTCAAAAAACCAAAACAAACAAACAAGCAAGCCTTCCATTAACTCAAATTTAAACATTTAACGTAATATAATTATTAACGAAATTTTATTACGAAAAAAATGAATTTTTTTTCGTACATTGGGATTGTTTCTCTTTAGTTTATTATATCTTTTTTATATCAATAACTGTGATAAATTTAATTGTGATAAATTGGAGATATTGATTAGAGCCGTCAATCCAACTATGTCGTAGTGGGTCCGAGTTACTAACTGTCTCAGATCTTTCACTGTTAAATTACAAAACGACTAAAGCAAATATCCCTTGTGTAGCTTTGCACTAAGTTCAAACCAACACCAATTACGTATTATGGAATTAAAGCATCCAGTTAATTACGTACCACAAATAAACAAACATTATTATTAAATATACATGTCTTTAAAGTATAGTGAAATAATCTAAGTGTATGTTGGTAGTATAGAGCATGTTATTATGTTTAATAAAACATAACTCTGTGATGATGGCTTTTACCACTTACTCTGGGTAGAATTTTTTTTACAAGGTCTGTTAATATTTTTTATTTTTTTAATAAATTCGTGTGTTACATCTATAGAAGTGTATAAGATTGGAATAAATATACACGTGGGTGTATGTGTAAGTACTGTGCATCAAGCATTACACATGCACTTTCTTGAAGTAGAGGAACAAGCAATTAGCAATTAATTTGTTTTTCTCAGATGGCTAATTATTTTCTGTGAAACATAACGACATCTATCGTTAAATATTATCCTTAGTATTTCAACTTCATTCTCTATGGATCTTCAATATGTACATCCGGGGCTCTTGTTTGATGAAATTTCTGAGAAACTTCAGAACTGATGTCAAGATTGCAGCTGTTAATAAAGTCATAATTAGGGGTGATTTTAATCACAGGCATATTGATTGTGAAATGCTAGCGTCAATCCATGAGGCACAAAGGTTTTGTAAACTGTTCATAATGGATTTCTTCACAAATTAGCCAAGGAACCTACTAGAAACAATGCTATTCTAGATTTATAGTTAACTTTACATATACAAATAAACTGGTTGGTGGAACGTGGGAAACATTTGGGTGCAAATTATTATTAGATGCTCCATTAGGTTCAATGTTTTTCTCCATATGTTTGATTTTTCGCGCAAAGTTACACGAGAGCTATATGCGCTAGCCGTCCCTAATTTAGCAGTGTAAGACTAGAGGGAAGGCAGCTAGTCATCACTATTCACTGCCAACTCTTGGGCTACTCAACGAATAGTGGGATTGACCGTCACATTATAACTCTTCCCGGCTGAAAGGGCGAGCATGTTTGGCGCGACAGAGATGCGAACCCGCGACCCTCAGATTACGAGTCGCATGATTTAACCCTCCTGGCCATGCCGGGCCTATGGAGATAAGGAACAATGGTATTTTGGTTACAAATATTTAAAAAAGTAAATTTTTAAAGAATGCGACAAGAATTGGGAAGCTGAGTTATTTATAGATATTGATCAGATGTTGAATTTTTTTTAATATTCATTATAAACATATTCCTTATAGAAATAAAATGGTAGATACAAACAAAACCAAAGTTGCTTCTTAAATGGGATGACAGGAGATTCAATAGAACCTGAATAAAGTTTG
Source organism: Tachypleus tridentatus (assembly GCF_004210375.1). NCBI lineage: Eukaryota > Metazoa > Arthropoda > Merostomata > Xiphosura > Limulidae > Tachypleus > Tachypleus tridentatus. The sequence continues at coordinate 118,517,003 of NC_134825.1, forward strand.
TTGAAACAGAAAATTAGGATATCAGATAGGATCTGTGAAAAAAGGTTGGTTGAAAAGGTAAAAAATTAACAGTAAGGGTTTATTTAAATGAATTAAGGGTAAACAAAATGTTAGGATGGGGATAGGACCCTTGAGAGATGATAAAGAATGGTAATAGGACCTTTGTGAGATGATAAAGGATGGTGATAGGACCATTGAGAGATGATTAAAGATAGTGGTAGGACTTTCAAGAGATGATAAAGGATGGTGGTAAGACCCTTGAGAGATGGTAAAAGATGGTGGTAGGACCCTTGAAAGATGATTAAAGATGGTGGTATGACCCTTGAGAGATGATAAAGGATAGTGGTAGGACCCTTAAGAGATGATGAAGGATGGTGATAAGACCCTTGAGAGATGATGAAAGATGGTGGTAGGACCCTTGAGAGATGGTAAAAGATGGTTTGTATTTGATGATTATGAAATGACTGAGTTACTAAATTTTGCTTTTTCTTGGTTTTTACTAACGAAGCTGGTTAAGAAACAATTAAGAAGTTTGAAAAACAATAAGGTTCTTGGGCAAGATAATATTTCCACAAGGATTTTGAGGAAGATTAAAAATAGGATATGTGAGCCACTTCTTACCTTTCTTGCCAGTCCTTCAATAGTGGGCAGGTACCATAGGCTTGTTTGTTTTGTTCTGAATTTCGCGTAAGGCTACTCGAAGGCTATCTGCGATAACCGTCCTTAATTTATAAGTGTGAGAATAGAAAAAGGCAGCTAGTCCTCAACACCTTCCAAGAACTTTTAGGCTACTCTTTTACCAACGAATAGTGGGATTGACTGTCACTTTATAACTGACATACAGCTCAAAGGGCGAGTTGTTTGAGAAAATGGGAATTCGAACCCGCAACCCTCAGATTGCAAGTTGAGCGCCCTAACCATTTGGCCAGAAATAATAAGGGGTGTTGCTAAAAATGTTAATAACAGTTCAGTTATGCTGGACAGGTCAGGTGAGGCCTAGTTGTTAGTGTGTTTGATTTTGAACTGTGGATCGAAATTTAGAACCCTGAAGACGTTTTAAATTTTTAACTGTAAAGAATTTTTAACTGAGATGTCATTTCCCATATTTGGTTAAGGGTATAACTGTTTGGTTAATCTATCTGTTGTCAATTGCTAAAATTAGGAAAAGTTATTAAGGTCTCTGATTTAGCCCTTGAACCCATCTCACGTATTGGTTGCTGATCAGGTTTACGAGAAAATAAAATACTAATTAAGTTCAAGAAGATCAGATGGGTTGTTTTCCTGGTTTCGTTTACTAGTGTTGATCCATGTTATTGTTGGAATGTAGATTCTATTGGTGTAAGTTTTATGGAAACCATTGCAACCAGGTACTTAGAATAATTACAAACGAGTATTAACAAGTAAGAACTAATCAGATCTAGAGACTCAATTTGTGTAATATCAAGAGAGACAGTTTGGATAATAGAAATATACGAATATGTTGTTGTTCTCGAATTAAGCACAAAGCTACACAATGGGCTCTCTGTGCTCTGCCCACCACGGGTATCGAAACCCGGTTTGTAGCGTTGTAAGTCCACAGACATATCGCTGAGCCACTGGGGTCTACGAATATGAAAGAAATAGAGTCAATTTATATATTATCATTGATGGTAATATATAAATAACTGCAGTGTAGAAACATGAATGTTATTGACATTTGTAGGCATAAAAAGGTGTTACGCATTGCAAAAATTGGTTATTCTGTTCGTACTTCCAATATTGTGTTTTACCATGTTATTTCACTGACACGTGAACTGTAAATTTACGATTTGCAAAAATGAGTCCCAGAGTTCGATTACCTATGGAGGAAAGAACGCGTTTGGAACAGTTCTCGGGGTAGTACAATACGTAATTCACCTAACTATTTGAAAATGTACCAGACACTAATTGTCAGCTATGGTGTTCTTCAACGATATAGCAAAAGATGGGTTTGCATTCTGGGTATCAAATCAAAACTTTTATTAAAATAAAGTACAGAACATTTTGACCTTCTGAGGTCATTCTCAGATTAACAAAAAGAGACTGCAACTGATCGATGGAGGGACGAGAGTATAAAAGGGTATTGAGTTGTAGGGGGCGTTGCAGCATATGTTAGGTAATTAATTTGTTTAGGTACAAAGGTGTTCCTTTATAATGATTTCATTTTGTTTATATTTGTTTCCCCTTTTAGTATCTGGGTGTTTTCTGTGGTTATGTTGTGTTTATTTAATTTGCAATGTTCAAAAACGGCTAGCACAGATAGCCCTCGTGAAGCTTTGCGTGAAATTAAAAACAAATAATCAAAAAGGTGTGAAGGTGTTTTTATTGTATTATTTGAATCTGGTTTCCATTGTTATGCTTGTTTCTCCAATACCTTGGTAAATATGGAGCGTGAGATTTTCTAAATATGTAACTTCAGCCTTTTTTTTTCAAATACTCTTTTAACCTTAAGTGTATTCTTGATCAACTAAACCTAAAACCTTAATGGCCAGTTTTGATGCAATCTCCCTCTTCACTAAAGTCCCGACTACCAAAAATAGCTTTAGAACTTTATATCAAAGCCCCATTCATTGATCCTCAGAAACAAATTAGCATCCCTTACCACCAAGACTAACTTTATTTTCAAAAACTACCTACAAATAAATGACTTAAGTATGGGCAGTTCCGTGTCACCAGTTTTAGCCAACATTTTTATGACATAGATTGAATCTTAAGCGATCAATTCAGCTTACACCCATTACTATACTGGTACAGATATGTTGATGATACAAATGATGGATTAACATCTACAGAAAACACACTCAGGTTTTCCAGTAACGTTAACTCGATACAGCGCAGCATTAAGTTCACCTGAGAACAGGAGAAAACTAACCAAATAGTATTTTTAGCTTCAAAGTCACAAAAACCGATACACAATTCAAAACAGAAATCCATAGAAAAATCACTCATACTGGATTATACATTACCTGGGACGAAGCACATGAAACAAAACAAAAACTCAACGTATAAAGAAACCAAATAAATACAGCCATAAAACTATGCTCACCTGATGAAATTAACAAAATAAAACAAAACTTTATCAACATCAACAAGTTTCCACCAAAGACCGTTGAAAAAATTATACGCACACACCTAGACAAACAACAATAAATCCCAAGATACAACAAACTACAAAACCTTACTCTGCCGCATACCATATGTTCCCGACTTAAGCGAAAAAATAACCAACATTTGAAAAAACTTATTACAAAACACAACATTCCATTAAAAGCCAAATTTATTGAAACTTCATCTATAAAACTAAAGTCAATACAATATAAAAACTACATTGACAAACACAACAATATTATTTATAAAATGCAATGTAACAATTGCCACGACCTCTATATTGGAGAAGCAAGAAGAAAAATAGAAACTATATTCAATTAACGCGCACACGAAAACACATTCGCACATTTTTGAACACTGCAAATCAAATAAGCACAACGTAACAATTTAAACACCAGCATGCTAGGCAGGGAAACAAATACAAACAAACACAATATCAAAGAAGCCTTACTTATATAACAACTAAAACCGAAACTGAAAGCAATATAAAGGAACGCCTTTATACCTGTGCTAATTAATAATTTGCCCCCCGCTAGTACAGCGGTATGTCTTCGGGTTTACAACGTTAAAATCAGCGGTTAGATTCCCCTCGGTGGGCTCAGCAGATAGCCCCATGTGGCTTTGCTATAAGAAAAACACACACTAATTAATAACCTAACATCTGACTGCAACGACCCCTACAATTGTAATCCCCGTACATGTTTACACTCTCTCCCCTAAGACACGTGTTCAGTCAGTTGCAAACTCTCTTTGTTAACCTGAAGATGACCTAGGGTCAAAAGGTTGTTCTGTACTCTAATTTGATTAAAGTTTCAATACTCATATCATCCGTTTTTAGAATACATGCTTGCTCTATTCAGTTAATTTATTTCCCTAAGGGAAAAGAAAAAGAAAAATACATTTATTGTTTAGAATTCCCAGTTCATTCGCTTTTGAAAATTTTGTTTTTATTTAGATAATTATAAGCACAAGTTACCGAAACGTTTATGTTAATAATTCAACCATTGCTGAACGAGTGCCATATAAGCACTTATATAATGTGATTTATAAAGTCACTCAACAACAGTGTTGTTTTTTTAACTTAGTGTCTTTTCTTAGTGTCTTTTTCCTAAATCATTAGCGCATCTTAATGTGCTAGTCTTAAAGCTTTTTACGCAAAAAATGAACTTTTGTCCACTAAAACTTCTGATTAAAAACACAGCGCTAACATCTATCTCTAACTTAAAGAAATATTAGGTAATTTAAAATTATGGTTAGAATAAATTATACTTCAATCATGGTAGATAACCAACAAAGTAGCGGAAACAAAAAAAAATGATCACCTCAGGGCACCGAGCCACGTTTTTTTGGTATTCTAAACACAGAGGTATAACTTCAGTCTTTGGAAAAAAACAACAACACGAAAAACAGATGTGTTGTATTGAACTAAGCACAAAACTACACAATGAGCTATCTGTGCTCTGCCCACCACGGGTATCGAAACCCGGTACTTAGCGTTGTAAGTCCACAGACATACCTCTGTGCCACAAGGAGGTTGTTGTTGTTGTTGTTTTGAATTAAGCACAAAGCTACACAATGAGCTATCTGTGCTCTGCTCACCACGGGTATCGAAACCTAGTTTTTAGCGGTATGAGTCCGCAGACATACTGCTGTGCCACTAGGGGACTCATATTAGTATTATTTCATAATAAGTCATGTCTCAGTAGTCGGTTCCTGGTACAGGATTTGACATACTTAATATGGTTGAAATGCGATTTTCGTTCTAATCAGTCATATGGGAATCAGGGTTAACCTTCAGAGCGTTGTATACATATAATAATTTGTTTTGTTTTTAATAGAACACCTATTTATTAATCTGTTTTCGTTGCATTTAATGGACGTCATGACGAATTAGAACATTGTGAAATTTTTTTTTTCGTTGTTTTGAATGGTCGAATTTTCATCTCATCCAGAAATATTTAAAAGGTTTGCTGCTAAGTTATTGTGAAATAAGTTGCTAAATTAGTGAAATCAGCTCTACTGGAATAAATAGTTTTTACAAATGTGTCAATTAAAATTCTGGTTACTGTTCTTTGTTATAAGTGTATCTTATAGAATATAAATTTTATTTGTAAAGAGTTTGTGTGTGTCTTTGTTTTCATATGGCAAAGGTCCGGCATGGTCAGGTGATTAGGGCGCTCGACTCGTAATCTGAGGGTAGGTAGTTCGAGTCCCTGTCACACCAATCATGTTCGCCCTTTCAGCCATGCGAGCGTTATAATGTGACGGTCAATCCCACTACTCGTTGGTAAAAGAGTAGTCCGAGAGTTGGCGGTGGGTGGTGATGATTAGCTGCCTTCCCTCTAGTCTTACACTGCTAAATTAGGGGCGACTAGCGCAGATAGTTATCGAGTAGCTTTGCGCGAAATTAAAAACAAACCAAACCTTTTATTAGTGCTTCCATAAGACTGACCTATTTTACTGCCATAAGTAAGTGCTATTGACACCAGCTTCCAACTTTAGAAAACTTTCTTTTTTAATTTAAGTGTCTGTTTTCTCTTGGAATAAAAATAAATGGTGGGGTATTTGTTCCAAGAGAGCTCATCAAATGTTTTGCTTTTAACAAGAGTCAGAGGTTCTCATAAGTAGCGCGACAGTTCTCAGTTCGTCAGTTTTGATTGTCTACAAACTGCGTCCATAAATCTGCTATATCCACGACATTGACTTGGGCTCATACTTATCACCAAATATGTTCCACTGTGGATGTTTCAAGTTCAATATGACACAATTCTTCCTCTCTCTTAAAAAAATGTCTGTATATCATTGTACCGCTTATTAATTGTTTCACTCAGAGTAAATGTTATGTAATTAAAGAACATAACATCATGGTCCAACCAGTCAAAAAAAATTAACTCATTATAAACTGAGCTTCGAGTAATTGTTTTACCTTTTTGAATTTTGAAAATTCAAGAGTGTTTTTGAAGTTTGAAATAATATATTTATTAATAATAATATATTTTAATGTATTTATCGCAGTGTAAAAACCTCCTCGCAAACGTTCCCAAAACTATGTTGGAAGACTGGTGTTACTAAGCAATAGTTTTCACTTAATGAAAGAGGTGGCGTGGCCTGATGGTTAGGGCGTTCAACTCGCAATCTGAAGCTTGCGGGGTTGAATCTCGTGTTGCATCTTGCTGGCCCTTTTAGCAGTGTGAACTTTATACAGCGATGATCAGTTCTATAAAACGTTGGTGGAACGCGTCCAAAAGTTGGCGGTGTTTACTGGCTGGGTATAACTTTGAAATTAAGAGCGACTAGTTTCAATAGCTTTGCGCGAAACTCAAAACAAACAAAGAAATTATTGTGTATTGCAATAGGTTCTGTACCCTTCAAATATTTATTGATCACACAACCATATTTTTTAATTATGTTCAGGATTGAAAATTTTCAATGTGTTGATTTTAATTTCGCTCAAAGCTACACGAGAGCTATCTGCGCTAGCCGTCCCTAAGTTAGCAGTGTAAGACTAAAGGGAAGGCAGCTAGTCATCACCACCCACCGCCAACTATTGGGCTACTCTCTTTCCAACGAATAGCGGAATTGACCGTAATATAATAACGCACCCACAGCTGAAAGGGCGAACTTGATTGGTGTGACAGGGACTCGAACATGTTTTCAATGTAAGAGAACAAACATTATATGCTTATAACATTCTGAGCCTTTGCTCAGGCTGCAATGCGTGGGGGGTAATGAGAAATAAAGCCTGTCAGACGTTCGCCGTTTCTATTTGTCTTTAGTTTATAGGTTATGAGATTTTAATTAGGATACAACAAGATATCGGAGATAATAATCAATAGGATATAATTTATGCAGAATTAATTGAACTTCCATAGCAATCCATACGTAATGTAAAAATAAATTCAACGCTTAAGAATTTTGAGATAACTTTATTTCAGGCTTTAAGATTATGTGTTCATATTTTTATTTGTGCTTTAAAAATATCTTATTTAAGCCTCACTTTGGATATACAAATAAGGTGTAGTATATGTAATACCGTCATGCTGGTCTGTATATTGTAGAACGCATTGATATATGTAATATGTTTTACCTCAGTATAAATACAATTTCCAAGTTCAAAACTTGAAGTACTTGTCTTAGTGCAACAACTCTGATAGAAATTTGTTTTCACAGCGAATTTGCAAAATGGTTTTGGGAGTTATTTTAATACTTAAAAAATAGACTATAAATAACTATGTAACCTGGTGACTTGAAACTTATTTTGGTAGGTAAACTTCTGAAGTGGACGCCAATCAGACAGACCATTGTGAAGCTTTGTGCCGAAACAAACATATCTTAAGTTTGGCATATTCATTGTTTGATATATTTTCTTGAGAGAACGAATGCTTGTTCATGAATGTATGATTTGTCTAAGAATAATTACTAGTATTTTTTTAACTTTGATTATTTACTGTTCCATTGCCCTAAAACCTTAATTTTTAAACGCTTGTGAATAACGAATATTTGGTTGAAAAAACAGGAAGTTACGTTTGTCAAATTGTACGGAAACACGTCATAGCTAAATTTTGTGGGTCTATGTTTATAATTGGAAGAATTTGGAAGTGACGAATATTTGGTTGAAAAAAAACAACAGGAAGTTACGTTTGTTAAGTTGCACGGAAACACGTGATAGCTAAATTTGGTGTGTCTATGTTTTTGATTGGAAAAAAATTGGATTAGCCATCGAATCGGATAAGACAGTAAATGGTCAACTCTGTCACGTGATTGTCACTGCCTTCAAGGCATGGCTGCTACGAATACTATAGTACCAGAAGGCCTTGATATCACATGGGGTATACCAGTTAAATCTAATCATAGAAATAAAATATTTGATAAAAGCTCAACTCTATCTTGTTCCTCTAGATGTATAGGAATAAAAAATAGTGTAAACATAAAGTGAACGGAAAGTGTGTTTTTGAGTATCGCGTGAAGCTTCACGAGGATTATCTGCGCTAGCCGTCCCTAATTTGCCAGTGTAAGGCGAGAAGAAAGGCATTCAGTCATCACCACCCACCACCAACTCTTGGGCTACTCTTTTACCAACTAATAGTTGGATTGACCGTCACATTATAATGCCCTTAAGGCTGAAAGGACGAGCATGTTTGGTGCGATAGGGATTCGAACCCGCGACCCTCAGAATAAGAGTCGAGCGCCTTAACCCACCTGGCCAACTTGGAGAGTTTGTGTGATTTAATGTGTAGTTAGAACTTTGTGATAAAGCGTGAGTGAAAACAGTTTGTTGTTAGGCTTGATTGTGTTAAATGGAAGTGTTTGATAATATGTAACGTAACATTGCGTTTAAGGGAAAACAACGATGTTGTAGGGCTGATGTCGTTCTCACATCACACTACATTCAATTTACTGTATCCACCATATTTGGGGGAAAAATATTTCAAAGGTTAATTACACTGTTAGAAAATAAAAATTATTTAACCTGAAAATGATATATATCTATATTTCTTCTTGTATTATTATAAACCATTTCAGCGCATTATTAGTTTGATTTTTAGAATTTTTAGTCTTTCTGCTGTGCCCGTCGCCGGGAATCGAATCCCAGGTTTTAATATTGTAACTTGGAATACTTACCACTGTCCTTTTTAAGGGCCAGCTGTATTAACCTTTCCTCATTTGATAACATTTGCATCTCCAATGTCATCATAGTGGCCTACTTTAAATACTTTCTAAACAAATAGATGTCCTTTTTAAGGAATGAAGTCAAGTCTGAATACAATAACCCATAAATAAAACAAAAATAAAGCAGTATTTTCGAATGACTTATTTTTATTTCATCTTAATAAACTTGGCCCGTCATGGCCAGGTGGGTTAAGGCGCTCGACTCGTCATCTGAGGGTCGCGGTTTTGAATCCCCGTCAACCAAACATGCTCGCTCTTTCAGTCGTGGGGGCGTTATAAAGTAACGGTCAATCCCACTATTCGTTGGTAAAAGGGTAGCCCAAAAGTTGGCGGTGGGTGGTGATGACTAGCTGCCTTCCCTCTAGTCATACACTGCTAAATTAGGGACGGCTAGCACAGATAGCCCTCGAGTAGCTTTGTGCGAAATTCCAAACCAAAACAAACAAACAAACATCTTTGGTGGGAAAGGGATTCGATCATGTGATCAGCAAATTGCCATAACCAGCTGCCCTAACTAACATAGAATTATGTTTTTGAAGGTGACAGTAATAAGTTCGTTAACATTAGCGCAGGTTAAATGATATAAAAATAACGTTTTATTGTAACCATTTCTATTAATGATGGCTTTGCTGTATTAAAACAATTAATGTTATTTTAACTTCTCTCGCAATGAACTCTAAATGTACATCCATTAAAAACAAATGTAAGCCTTTGACAACCCGTATTGCTAAGGATCTACATGAAGCAGCATAAGTCTAGTTGGGCCAGAAAGCTATTGAATTGAAATCCAAGTTCGAGCATCATCTAGTGGTCCAAATTCAAGACGTGTTTTAAGAAATAAATTCAGTAACTTTAAGGTAGACCAGATGAGGGAAATATTAAATAACACTACACAACAATTTTTGTGAAAAGTTTCGCTTCCTGAAAAGTTTTTGCTGATTGTAACAGGTACCTGGTGGGTATGTACAAATATAGTTTTGGTTTTACTTCATAACGTAGAAACTCTGAGAAATAGAGAGTTAACTGTTTACCGGCAATAACGTATTTAATTGCGTTTATGTTTCTAATACGCTATTAAGTTCAACGTAATTAAAAGTGTTTTGCTCCTGATTTTCGTTTGTATTCAACGTCCGGTGCATCACGTTGCAGTGTCCAACAGTGGTCAGCAAACATTGACGGATTCCAGTTGTCCTGATATCGTTTTTCCATTGTAACAAAACTGAAGATTTCGATGAAACGGTACGTGATGGGCAAATTTGGATGTGATTTTCGTAATCAGCAGCCAAAAATCTATACGGAACACCCAACAGTGTTCAAGAAGCAAAAAACTTTGTTGTGCAATGTTATAATTTGAGTCCTACTACATACAAAGGTCCTTTCTGCGAATATCACAATGACTATTTAGGGTTCAATTGCACAATTGTTCAATTGTTATTGCACAGATTGTAATAAAAGATTTCTACACTTAAACTATCATAATTGCTATATTTTAATGCGATGTTTAGTACTCTAAAAAATGTACAAATGATCAAAGAAAAGTCTTCACAGACTGTCTTAATAGATATAAATTAAAGACGTAAAACCAAACTAAAAATAAAAACCAAACTCTGTCGTTTTAGGGAAAAGTTTTCAATGCAGACCAGATTTTTAAAACATCCTGCAGAGATTTTTCAAACAATCATTAATGTGGTAAAATTAAGTGTGCAAGACTCTAACACTTGTGTTACAGCACAACACAAAAGTAATTACATTTTCTTCAGTCTAGAGACGTCAAAGATTATTCAGGGGAATATTTTGTTTTCGATTTTGAGACTTATGAAAAAACAAAAAGTCAGCCATTTTATTATCCATGATTTTATTAATTTTAAGGTAATTGTGAACGTAGTGACATCATTAACTTTCTTTTTTCGAACACCAGGGGCATGTGGTGATTTAACTGGCATTTTATATTGAATTACTTGATCTGTCAAGGTACTAAATCAGATGTCTTCGTCAGTGGAGGAAATTGAATGCCATTGGAGCTGCAATGCCTCAAGACAAGGTTTATTGACAGCTTAAATTTTATTTCTATGTTCCTCACAACAAAATGGCTTCAAGAAAATAGAGAGGAACTATTTTCTTCATATTTTTAACATAAGAACAAAAAACAATTTTTAGACACCATGTCAACAGTAGTTCGAAAGAAATTCCTGTTGTGGCATACAGAACGAATTGAGGAAATTCGATTTTCACTGCTAGGATGTGCAGATGTACAGGTTAGGACTTTTGATCTTGTGCCTAACATGATATTTGTGAGACACAGTTGATGTCACCCAACTTTTATGCCTCAGAGCTGTTCCTTTTGACCTGCCATAACATGGAATTACGTTGTCCAAAATGTTTAGTCAATGTTTCTATAAACCTTATTTGTTTTCCATGATATTCTGGTCAATAAAGGTCTCCAGATTGCCAAAGGTCCTGGTGGGCACAGAATCAAGAATGACATTTTTTTTTCAGATTTATCCCATCATTTGCTACTTCAAAACCTCCAAAAATAATCTCGCAAGTACACTTTATAGCACAGATGTTAAAACAGGAAGCAACATTCCATCATCCTTTTCATTATGTCTTACAACAGCTACTCCAATGTAGTTTGGAACAGAGGAAAATGAGAATCATGCATCCAACTTTTTTCAATATGGCATCTATGTGATCAAGAATTTCATGTAATTCAATATCCTTCTAATGCTCTTTTTCCATATTTTTTGCTTTCTTAGCTGTCATAAACTGGACAAAAAATCCAAATCCATTTTCCTTCTGATCGTGTCATTGGTTACAAATATCACTCTTTCTGTGGAACTCAAACTTGCTGTACATGGGTCAAGGAGTACATCTTTCTCATCAGATGGTTCACACTATGACAGGATGTGTCACCTCTGTTCTGCCATTTTCAGTCTTCGTCTTATCCATTTTAACTAAATTTACAAAGAATAAGAGCTCCTTATTTATGTCATTATGATATTTAAACCACTTTCTAAATCTTAAAAAAGGTCCCAATATTCCATTTAATACATATATCGTTTTAGTATTTATTAGGGAAAATATGAACACTATGAAATTAGGCTACAAGACCATACAAAATGCATATTTTTTCTTTATGTTAATTGGCCTTAAGATTTTAGCCAGTGGTGTATATTGTTTTGACTTGCTGTCTAAAAAATGTTTTGGAATGGCTGGTCAATACTTATTTTTATTGGTGTTTTGTATAAAACAACCTCAACTGCAACACGTATTGTTTTTTGTGTTTTTATAAAGATCTATTCGTTAAGGGACACCAGTTAACTAAAAGCTTCAGTACAGTAGATCGAGTTCAGTAAATTAACTCAGGTTACTACATAATGAATTAAGAGGATTATATAAACATCACCATTATATGAGGTCTAAATGTATTTATTTGGTTTGTTGACCCAAGATGTATTGATGAGCCTTGAATAGACGAAACTGCAGTCCACAACAGAGAGTAAGGCCAATCAATGAATGCCATTAGAATTTTATTTTCAGTTATACCCTAGATGAAAGAAAGTAAATTGGTAATATAATGATTAAACAGCTGGAATTCTGCATAATATAAGAATAGGTGCAATGACATAGTATTGTTCTCACACTTCAATTTAATTAGGTGACTATACAGTGATTTACGAAGGGCTTGTACAATGTATAAATAATTTCCACATATCGCCATCATAAAAGGCCTAGCTGTATTTCTTTTGTTCACTGGCTCAAGCTGTGCTGATGAGTTTTGAATTGACGAAACTTCAGTTCACAATAACAAGGCAGCAAATCAAATAATGCGTCAGACATTTTACGACATAAATTATATCTTGAAATGAAACTTCTGTGAAAATAAAATCAACTTTAATATAATCAAAAATACAAAATCGTTTGGCACATACAGCCTGCCTTGGAGCTTCTTACCACATACCAAAAATTAATCATTCATCTACAACCTTGACTAAGAAATAAATACCACACATTGGAAGAATTTTACAGCAAAGGAGTTCAGCTCCAGTTAGCTTAATGCTGAAGATATTTGTTCAAAATGTTAAGCCCCTAGTGGCTCAGCGGTATGTCTGCGGACTTACAACGCTAAAATCCGGGTTTCGATACCCGTGGTAGGCAGAGCACAGATAGCCCATTGTGTAGCTTTATGCTTAATTCAAAACAACATCAAAATGTTAAATGGTAGATAAATCATGTTCAATAAAAAGGAGATAGGAAGATATAGTAATCAGAAAGAACAGTTAACCAGTTTCATTCTGAAATTGAGTTTACTGTAATCTTGCTAAACCAACATGATGTCCAAGAAACTTAAATGAAATACGTAAAATACATAGAGTTCTTATTCAAGTTGTTACGTCATCAATGGCCGGAGTGAAGAAGCAGATTGTTGTATGATATTATTTATTTTAAACAAAAATACATCATCCATCTTGGCCCAACAGTGGATGCATTTCTCAAGGGAAACAGAAAAGTGAATACACTTGTTAGTATAATATACATTTATTTTGTATATAGGCCAGTAGTTAATGCACTCGACTCGTAATCTGAAGGTTACGAGTTCGAAACCTCGTGACACCAAAAATGTTTGCCATTTTAGCCGTGAGAGCGCTATATATGACGGTCAATCTCACCATTCGTTAGTAAAAGAGTAGCCCAAGAACTGGCTGTGGGTGGTGATGACTAGCTGCCTTCCCTCTGGTCTTATACTACTAAATTAGGGACGAATAGCGCAGATATCCCTCGAGTAGCTTTGCGCGATATTAAAACAAAACAAAAAACAAAGCTACTTATATTATCTTGCTCTCTTGAAACTATAGATCAAGTTCAGTATTGAAGACCGCAGATTAGATAAACGTTTTTTATTTACAAAAAGGTTTAAACGATTCGGAATGTAATGTGAAAAGGAAGTTACAATTGTATTTAATATGGTTAAGTAGTTTTATATTAAGCAAGGAACTACAAATATTCGAATAATAGGAAGTTAAACGAGAGTAACAAATCACGTGGTACAAAATATAAACCACGATTAAAGAGGTCAGATTCAAATACCAACCTCAATATATTACTACTCAGTTAAGCCTATATAATAAGATAAACCGGTTATGTAATTTGTGGACAGTGTGGCATGGGGTTGGATTGGTTTGTTTTTCGGAATTTCGCGCAAAGCTACTCGAGGGCTATCTGCGCTAGTCGTCCCTAATTCAGCAGTGTAAGATTAGAGGGAAGGCAACTAGTCATCATCACCTACCGCCAACTCTTGGGCTGCTCTTTTACCAACGAATGGTGGGATTGACAATCACATTATAACGCCCCACGGCTGAAAGGGCGAGCATGTTTGGTTGACGTGGATTCGAACCCGCGACACTCAGATTACGAGTCAAAAGCCTAAACCACCTGGCCATGCCGGCGCCTTTAAATAAAGTCCGTAAAACATCATAATTTTCTTTCGCAACCAGTTTTCCACGAAATTATCCCATGGGGTACATAACTGGTATCCTTTACGACCTTCGAATAAATCACAGAAGTTAAAATGGTATTCTGCGAGTTCCATTCTCACTGGTAAGTTTTTGTAATTTCAACCTCGATAAATGTATTATTCACAATCTCAATGCTTTAACTTCTAAGGAATTTACCTTTACTGACTCGCCTTTGCTTCTGAAATTACGGGAAGATCCTTCGCTGCTGAAAATGTCATGGGTAGCTCTGATATTCAATATATCTACACCAATTTCCCGTTGATGAAACGTTAAACTTGATCGTGAAGATTTCCCTCAGTGCAATCTTTGAGCGTATTTAGGTTTCATCTCAAAACAATTCCTGGAACTCCTTGCCCTCACCACGAGACTGAAACATTTCCTCTTTATTAAGGCCGTTTATAACCCGATAGATAGAATCTCCATGGAGCCAGCTTTAGCCAACGACTTCTTTTATTACCACGGACGCAACTGGATAGAAAACTGTCCACACAAATTCATTCGTGTTCCGTTATATTAATGCAATGCTTCCATGATGTTTATACAACTAGAATGTCAGGGTCAGAGATTTCTTGCTTAAACCTCGAATAATTTTAAGTTCACGTATGAGATAAATTGATTATACTCCTAGGTATCTGGGGTTCGAAAGAAGATAAACACTTACTCCTTTTATAGTAAACAGACTTTAACACTAATTTTTACATTTTTATCTTCAGTTCTTCTAAACTCTATTTTTAATATCCGACAGATTCTCTAATTAAATTAACTCACCCCGAACCAAAACTTTCGTTCTCTTGTCACGTTAAACTGTTCCTAAGTTTCTTCTACACATCTCTCCTTCTGCCTCACTTAGCCTTCAAGTTTACTCACAAAAAAAGTTCCACCCTCACCACCTTCCACCTATTCATACTCCAATCTGCCTTTTTTTTTCTTTACCTAATTACATACCTCAAGTCCCGGCATGGTCAGATGGATTAAGGCGTTCGACTCCCCGTCGCACCAAACACGTTCGCTCCTTCAGCCTTAGGGGCGTTATAATGTGATGGTCAATCCCACTATTCGTTGGTAAAAGAGTAGCCTAAGAGTTAGAGGTGGGTGGTGATGACTAGCTGCCTTCCCTCTACTCTTACACTGCTAAATTAGGGACGGCTAGCGCAGATAGCCCTCGTGTAGCTTTGCCCGAAATTCAAAAAACAAACAAACATACGACAGAAATATTAAATAAAAAACTATTTTCCATTATGTAAACGTCAACCCTAAATTTCATCTCAGGCTAGACCTAGTCTTTTTACACTCAAAAACATAAATCACAGGCCGCGTCACTTCATATAAGAATTTTAACATTATAGTTGCAGAATTTTACATATTTAATACACGCCAATCGGATTCAGTGAGTAGATCCGAGTTTCCAACAGCTTGTGTGAAACAATGCTTTTACTTTGTTATGCGTTGTTGTTATTATAAATGTAATATAAAAATGCAGTTTTACCATTGTAATACATCTTTATATTTTATCAGTATAACTTCATGTTGAAAACACCAAGTTTTAAATGCAATCAACTTAAATGATACATTATTAATATTATTCTTACTAGCACTAAAACATGAAAGGCAAATTTTTTTTTGTCCCTGTGTTTTCAGTGGCCTGGATAACGACTAGCTAGATAGATCCATTAGGGATATTTGACAGCAAATATATAATAAGAATAATGCTATATTTAGAGTTTTCATAGAAGCAAATGAGTGGTGTATTTTCCTTTAGGTTTTATGGACGAATTAATGCGCTTTATGAACTCAGAAAACTCTTTGTCATCAATCAAAGTACTCTTTTCTTCTGGACTGGAATATAATCTCAGCAGGGAAAAAGCACATACATATACAGCATAAAACTTTTTTACTTTTCTCTTAGTGATATTACTCTGCTCGTACACTCTACAGTAAGCTTTACGAACCTTTAAACGGATAAAATAATCAAACTAACTTTGTCATATTAGCTACTTCATGGAAGGAGGCGGGTCGGCATGGCCAGGTGGGTTAAGGCCCTCGACTCGTATTCCGAGGGTCGTGAGTTTGAATCCTCGTCGCACCCAACATGTTTTCCCTTTCAGCCACAGAGGCGTTATAATGTGACGGTAATCCCGCTATTCGTTGGTAAAAGGTAGCCCAAAGATGGCGGTCGGTGGTGATGACTAGCTGCTTTCCCTCTAATTTTACACTGCTAAATTAGGGACGGCTGGCGGAGATAGCCATCGTGTAGCTTTGCGCGAAATGCAAAACAAACAAAAAGAAAGAGGCAAACTACTTTTGACTTTACTTTTATGAGATATTCCGAACGTGAATCAACCGGTACAAAATATAGAGTAAATTTTTAAGTTTCTTGTCTGTGTTGTAAGTAGAAAAAAATTCTGAGTAATCCAGGAAGTCAAATGAAATAACATCATCTATAAAACATCATCTTATTGTTATCATGATTATTTTATAAAAGCCGGTTTTGAATATGTGTGTGTTTGTCAGCTTATAACTGGTGAACCAAAGAACCCGTTGTGCCCAAATATGGATAATGCATGCAAATATGCCATGCCTATCACGCGTTCTTTTGTTGATATAAGAGCTTTTAAAATATATAGTTTCTTTTGTTGTGATTATGTCGGCCATAAAAGCCCTTGAAGTTGTTTCGTTCTTGCTGCTTTGTTTCTTTGTTATCTTTAGCACATAGATGTCGCTGTAACGACACAGCTTATCTTGAAACATGCGATGTCTGTAGTTCACAGCCTTTGTCTGATTTTCAAAGTGTGACAAGTCGCGTGCTATTGCTTACTATTTATTGTTTGTTTTTATTGTTTTTTTGTTAATTTCGCGCAAAGCTACTCGAGGGCTATCTTCGCTAGCCGTTCCTAATTTAGCAGTGTAAGACTAGAGGGGAAGGTAGCTAGTCATCACCACCAACTGCCAGCTCTTGGGCTACTCTTTTACCAACGAATAGTGGTATTGACCGTCACATTGTAACGCTCCCACGGCTAAAAGGACGAACATGTTTGGTGCGACGGGTATTCGAACCCGCAATCCTCAGATGACGAGTCGAACGCTTTAACCCACATGGCCATGCCGGACCACTCACTATTTATAGATGAAACAGAGTTTTCTTATTTAGCACAATGTAAGTTTTAGTCTCACTAGAATCATGCGTCGTTTTATTTGGATAGAGACGTGATATGATAAACTGAGAGACTTCGTGTGAGGTAATAATTAATTCACTTCGAAGGCGACCGTCCAGTGTGCGAGAAAGTGAACACGCGCGTTCTTTGTTAGCTTTTAACAATGAATAAATATCATGTTTAGTTTTATGTCGGTGATCAGTCTGTTTGGCTAAAATCTCAGTCATTTAAATACATTTAGGTTTAATTACATTATAAATGTTCGTACCTCATACTTTAGCGAAAATCAATTTATATGGGAATACCACAAAAACGATGATCAATAACGTATTGTTTCCTTGTTTGTTAATTTCGCGCTCAGCTACACGAGGGCTCTCTGCGCTAGCAGTCCCTAATTCAGCAGTGTAAGAATAGAGGACTACTGTTTTACCATCAAATAGTGGGATTTACCGTACATTATAATGCCCCCACGGTTCAAAAGACGAGCATGTTTGGGGCGACAGGGATTCGAACCTGCAACCCTCGGATTACGACTCGAACGCCTTAATTCATCTGGCCTTGCCGGGCCGATCAATCATGTATTTCTACAGTATAGAAAATGAATAGCTTGTGTGTGACAACAGTCATGATACCAGCAACGGTCATTTAGTATGGTATACTTGTCACTTCCCGTACAATCGCATCCTTGATGTCTGGAACTGTTCGAAGATTGCCTACATGTAACATCAGTTAACCTCCTCTACAACCAGAAAATCTTGGTGTTACGTCTATTGAATGAGTTACAGAGAAAATGAGGTAAACTGGTTCTGTCTTGAAAGTGCTAACATATGGAGTGTTTCACTAGGTTATCAGTAAAGAAAGGGTCATGAAAACCAAAGTGTCCACGTTGCTACAACAACATAATACCATACTGTGCAACATTGCAGATTCGGAGCCCAACAAGAAAGTCACTTGCATTGAACATGAATGAATTGACACATCCAGATGGATGAGTTGTACCTTATTACTTTTTGTTTTTTCAAACTATGCTCCGCGGAGCCCTTGGACTCCTCCATTGTTATCTGGGGCACCGCGAGGAAATCTTAGAACGTTAATATTTTGTCCTAAAACTATAAAATTGATACATAATACGCTGTACAAAAAGTAAAATATATCTTTAATATAACACGTTTATCGCGTATTGGGCCTTTTAATATTTTATTCTGCCTAATGCCAGACGATTTTATTTAGCTTAGGGGAAGTTCTCACGATGAAGGTATTATACAATCTCAATTATCTTCGACAGTGGCACTATTGTTTGCTAGTAGATATGACACCATCTCAAGACTGAATGCCTCACTGGAGAAATATCCGTCAACCATGGGTAGTGATGCCAACTGTGTTAGCGGCTAAATCTCGAACGAAATGAAGCAAAATGAAACATGATGTCATAGCTGAAACTTGTCCAAATTTGAAACATTGTGGTGCAAATAGAGGGAATATGAGTTGTTTTAATCACAAAGTATATTTATATGAAGTATAATTACAACAAGTGTAATTGTGTGTTTCCTTATAGCAAAATCACATCGGGCTATCTGCTCAGCCCACCGAGGGGAATGTAACCCCTGATTTCAGCGTTGTAAATCCGGAGACATACCGCTGTACTAGCGGGGTGCAATTTGTAAAACTAACTGTTGTTGAAATTTACAATGGGAATGAATCAAGATCTATTAGCCGAAAATATCAAAAGTGAAGTTATGGCGTGATTCATGAAGATTCTATGAGTTCAGAATTAGGTGAGTTCTTTTAACTTGTTGTTTTTATTATTATTAACTTTATTTCAAATAGTTTGTCTTTATTAGAAATAACCAATCAGCTGTGGTTTTCATTTACGTTTTCTTTTTTCCACTTCTAAAATGTTTCGAATTCTGCCATCACATTTGTGGTTTAATGCCCTATCGTTTAGTTTGTTCGAATTAATGAAAAACAAGAAAAAAATCCTCTTTATACGTAAAAGAAACTGTATACTGTTGAAGAGACGGATTTCGATTTTAGCAAGCAAACAGATTAGAAGCTCTTCTAATGTTTTGACTCGGTAACAATATTAATATTTTAATATACCTTTGAACCATAAATTCACTTCCTATACTTTATATAATTGTCTTGAATAAAATCGTTTCATTCGTTTCTTAGGCCCGACACGGCCAGACGGCTGAGGCGCCCGAATCGTGATCTCAGGATCGCGGGTTCGAATCTCCGTCACGCTAAACATGATTGCTTTCACACTTGAGACATTGTAATGTAACGATAAATCCCAATATTCGTTGGTAAAAGAGTAGTCCAGGAGTTGGCTGTGATTGGTGATGACTAGCTGCCTTCCCTCTAGTCTTACATTGCTAAATTATGGACGGTTAATGCAGATAGCCCTCGCGAAACTTTGCGCGAAATTCAAAACAAACAAATGAATAACCACTCGTTAATTTCAAACAGAGTAAATTGGTCTGTCTCGTTCTTTAGTCGCAGTTAAACATGAAAAAAGACATGTTTACATTCCCCTGATATTTAAAGCTATCAAACGAATGAGAATCCACCAATTTGCCAAAATCAGCTGAAACTGACAAAGAAACAGTATAGTTATTCAAGTAGCTAAATGAACAAGAATCAGTGTGGTACAATACGAGAGATTTTGGTTTGTTACAACCTAAGGTGTTCTCAAACGTTGCTGTACATTGTTTTAGTGTGTAAGTGTGCAGTTTGTATGCTACGTATGTTCCACTCAATAGCTTTCAAGAGTTCGAAAAACACGTGCAATGGGTCCGTTTTACGTGAACCATTTAGAGAACACAAAGAAAGAGGTTCAGTTCAACTCTCCTACCATGCCATAATATATTAATAATTAAGATATAGAGTACTGTGAAGTAGCAGAAATTCGTTGACGTTAAATGAATAATTTTTCGTGACCCTTTGTAACTGTCCACAGGGTCGTAACCAGAAATGGCTATTTTGGGGGAGAGGTAGTTTGAGTTCTTGCCGCAGGCGTGAAGCCAGGGGGCCCGGAGGCATGCCCCCCCCCGGGAAATTTTTTAATAAAAACATAAAAAAAAGCATGAATTATACATTCTGAGACAACCTTTTGAGCAAATTTCAGAATGGCACACTGAGGTGTTTGTCTTATTTTTTTAAATCATAAATAAATATATAGACCTATATATATAATATATAACTTTAAGTTATCAGGTCCAGCAAAGTAGGCCTAAATATAGTATATTTAGTAAGTATATAAAATGTAGAGTCACTCAGGAGAGTGAAAAATATATGTATAGTGTCTATAATCAATATTCAAATATCAGGTTCTCTGGATTTCAAGAATTAACTTCACAAATAAACAGTAGGTGGCACCGTGGCAGGCTGGCAGCACCATGACACTAACCTAATACCGTTGGCACCATCTATAGTGAATCATTCACTATAGATGGCGCCAATAGTACTGTGAATGTGACGTTGACAAACAGAAGTTGCGATAAACAATCATTCACTGTGTCAAGCCTGAAAAAGCAAAAGGCTATAACTTTAATCTAATAAATGGTACCATCCACCATCACCATGTTGAAATGCTAAATTAAAATATATGAAAAAGACGGTATTAATTGAACGAAGTAAGTGTGTATGATCACTAAACTTTTAATATGTATGATGTATTCATTCTGTCATGTTATCCCAGATCAAATTTAAATTTATGGCAACAGAACTTGGTTTGATTTAATGGTTAGCTGGTTGCTGCTGTAAATTTGAAGATCCAACGTTCGAGCCTTATGCGTCGTGAACACTATATGCACTTTCGTTAATAGGGACATAATAAGCGTAACAGTCATATTTCGGTTAACAATAGAAGAGATGGCTACATTTACATTTGTTTTTCCGATTTTAATTAATTTTATAATTACTTTGATGATTACAATAAAATACAAAATTCGTTAGCGTAACCTGAGGCTCAGGTTTTACCGTCCATAGTTTTGAAGTATTAGCTTGTCTAGGCAGACCGTATGCCTATCTTTTATTCTAACCTGTCTTCCATTTCTATAAATATATTTGTACATATTATTTTATATATTTCTGTCTATATATTACGTGATAAATTTCATTATAGTTAGGTTTTTAATTTTATAATAATCAGAAACACATTCCAATATTAAGATCATGCTAAACTATATTTTGAACTGTAATCTCTGTTAATAATATTTTTAATTCAACTAACATAAACCTGTGTAAAGAAGCGAACTGGTGTTTCTTTCTTTGTTGAATTTCGCGCAAAGCTATATTAGAGCCATCTGCGCAAGCTATCCCTAATTTAGCAGTGTAAGACTAGAGTGAAGGCAGCTAGTCATCAACACCCACCGCCAACGCTTGGGCTACTCTTTTACCAACGAATAGTTGGATTGACCATTTCATTATAAGGCCCTCACGGCTGAAAGGGCAAGTATGTTTGGTGCGACCGGGGTTCGAACCCACGACCCTCAGATTATGAATCGAACGCCTTAATCCACCTGGTCGTGCCGAGACCCGAGTATGTTGATTTTGTGTTGGATTTCTTGAGAAAAGTGGCAATCAGTGACCACTTGATGCTAATGCCTTATGATATGATGAGGTAGGGGTTCTTCACTCTTTGGACCTGCGAAGCTTCATATAAGAAGGAATATCTCGAAGCCTTAATAAAAAAAATACACTAAAATTAGAAACAATCGGTCACTTGCGCTTGCGTTTTCATATAGCAAAGCCACATCGGGCTATCTGTTGAGCACACTGAGGGATTTCGAACCCCAGATTTTAGCGCTGTAAATCTGCAGACTTACAGCTCTATTAGCGGGGGCAATCGGTCACTAGCACCAGATAAAGCTTATTTCAAGCTTTTAGAATATAAATATATATATTTATATAAAATATAAATGTATTAAACATATCGATATTTATAGAAATTGTTTTCTTCTACTTGTTCAAAAATTTCTGCTTGAGAAAATTGTATTGGTAAAAGTACAGAGTATTCATTTATTAGTGACTCGAATGGGCTTGCTTTTGTTCACGAAGTAATTCAGTATTTGGAGTTATGGTTGTTACCTGTAAGCGCAAATCATCAATATTTATCCTGTTTCTGAATTTGGTCTTTGTAGCTGTATACAGTGAAAATGTTTGCTCACAAAGATATGTTGTTGGAACAGGCATCAAATTTTTCAAAGCTCTGTTGCTTATTTCAGGGTCTTCCATGTTACTTATTCCAAGATATTACATGTTACTTATTCCAAGGTATTCCATGTTACTTATTCCAAAGTATTCCATGTTACTTATTCCAAGGTATTCCATGTTACTTATTTCAAGGTTTTCCATGCTACTTATTCCAAGGTATTCCATGTTACTTATTCCAAAGTATTCTATGGTCATTTGAATCCAAAATTGTGTAATTTATTCCTGCTGAAATTTTGTTTTTAGGGTGTAATTAGTTGAAATTTCTTTAAGCTGTTCTTTCTCTTTCAAAGGCAAATCGTTCGTATTTGCAGAGTCAACAAAAAGATTTTTTAATCCACAGTAGTTTTTATAAATGAGGAGAGACGTTCTCCCCAGTAGTTGTATACAAATCAGATATGTGTTGCAAGACTGAAACTTTTGCATCTTCACTTAAGGAAATTTTGTTCATAAGTAAACAACCACTGAGATTTTCGAAGCAATCAAGATCTTCCATACGTCTCCATTCACCACAAAGTTTCAGCTTATGTTGAAGCGCTTCCATTTTACTCTGAGCTTTGAAGTACGTTACCCTGGTACCCTGCATTGTAGCATTCACTTCATTTAGATAGGTAAATACGTCTGAAAGGTAAGCCACTTTCTGTAGGTAAATACGTCTGAAAGGTAAGCCACTTTCTGTAGGTAAATACGTCTGAAAGGTAAGCCACTTTCTGTATCCATCATTTGTCCCTCAATCTCCTTATGCAGTTCAAGAAGACCGAACGAGCACTTTTCTTCGGACTTCCGTATAAAGCAGCAAAGTTTTATGTAAACTTCCAATATCCTCATAGAGTGAACTGAAGATCCTCACATTAAGTGGCCTTGATTTTATAAAACTGACTATTTTTAGTTTGGTTTTTCGTCTTTAATTTATACCTATTAAGACAGTCTGTGAAGACTTTTCTTTGATCATTCGTACGATGGCCGAGCGTGTTAAGGCGTGCGACTCGTAATCGTCAAAAACAGAAAATCTGATGTTCAAGTTCCTTGTGCTTCTCCATTGTAGAGAAAAAAGAAAAAGTTATAATAATAACAAAACTTCGCACGTGGTATGCTAGAACACGTTTTTCACAGATATAAAAGTTGTGTTACTTTTGAATTTGCACGAAACTTTTCAGAAGAAGAAAATCAAACATAAATAACGTAATATGTGTTAGTTAAAACCGTCAAATTTATCAGTAATTTAAATTAGCAATATAAATAAAATATTTTAAAACACTGCTATTAGTTGTATAAAAACGTGAAATACCATCACGAAGTCAGCAATGCAATGAGACACGTTTATCTGCCACGATTTTGCAGTATTTATTTATTTAGTCTGAAGGTACTTTGTCAGTTTCATGTGTTTTAATTAAGTAACTGAACTCTACACCTGTGTTTCTACCATTCACCTATCCGAGCAATTATGGCACGTGTTCAGCGACAATAGGTCTGTGATAATACTGGCAAAATAGAAGGTTAATGGTATTGGAAAATCTTATATGAAAAAAAAATTGTATCAAACAAACATTTTTGTTTTTGGTTAAATATATTACTTCCAGTTGTAATGATATGTACAAAACTGTCCCCACTAGTACAGCGGTAAGTCTACGGATTTACAACGCTAAAATCAGGATTTCGATTTCCCTCAGTGAACTCAGCAGATAACCCGATGCAGATAACACACGCACATATACGAAACTAAAGTCATGTTATCTTAAAATGATTAACGTGCATATAATATAAATTCATTTGCAAATAATAAATTACATTACACTATAACATCTAGTCTTTATAATTAACCAATACATGAAGTACATTTTCTCAAGCAAACATATTTCGCGTCTTAGAAACCTTTGACAACCACAGTCTAAAAATGACCTATAATAAAACATCGTGTAATTATTCTTTCATATTTATAAATCCAACATATTAACTCTGTATTATTACAACAACAATGAAAAATCACAGGTTTAACAAGCGTAATCAAACATTAACAAAACATAGAATATGCTAATATATTATAAACAATATAACAAGTAACATTCTGATTTAGTCTCCATAAAACCCTCTGTACATCCTGCTCATTCTAATACTTGAGTCAGAATTTATGTTGTTGTTTTTTTTCACTTCTGTAAGAGCATTTGGAAACAAGTACTTCATTGTTATTTTAATACGTCGAACTAAAGACGTCTGTTTGTGTGCTAATCTGTCTGTGTTTTCACGTGCTTATCTCAAAAGTTGAAAGACTGAAATACTGGAAAATATTCAGTAAAATGGACAATAATATGAGACAATCCTCCTAAAATTTAGTACGGTTCCATCTCTTAATCTGGATTCTGGATAAATTTGAACCCTTTTTTTTCTTGGTTTATAATGGGAAGAAGAAGATATTCGTGGTTTTCGGTTAATAACTCTGTAAAGTGTGATTGGATTTACACCAAATTTGATGTCGTCCAATATAAACGCATGCAATCTCGAAAGGATCAACGAGGCGAAGCTATTCAGTTCCCCTGATTGGTCTTGTCCTCTTGTGTCTTGTAGGTGGTTCAAAGCAAGTTTCTAGAAGGATGGTCTGACAACCTAGATACCTTTCACTATCAGCAAAATTTCAAATCAAGCCAGACTTGTTTTTCATACACAGTTGCAACTTACGGGCTCGATAAATACAACAATACATCCTGCTATTCAATTAATACTAACCCTGATTATAGTGTTACTGAGTGATTGTTCTTCATCTGATTATAATTCTACATAAAAATGGTTCCGTTATTCAGATATTTAGTTTTTTTGTCTCATCATATAAAGTTCAGGTTGGAAGTATCAAATATCATCTGTAACTTAACAATCTCGTTTTGCATCTGGTCTTTGTATTTTTGTTGCAATTCAATGGAAAAGAACTGTGAAGTAACTAAGTATATTATATGTAACAAATAGTAACTAAGTATATTATATGTAACAAATAGTAACTAAGTATATTATATGTAACAAATAGTAACTAAGTATATCATATGTAACAAATAGTAACTAAGTATATTATATGTAACAAATAGTAACTAAGTATATCATATGTAACAAATAGTAACTAATGTAACAAATATATTATATGTAACAAATAGTAACTAAGTATATCATATGTAACAAATAGTAACTAAGTATATCATATGTAACAAATAGTAACTAAGTATATCATATGTAACAAATAGTATCTAAGTATATCATATGTAACAAATAGTAACTAAGTATATCATATGTAACAAATAGTAACTAAGTATATCATATGTAACAAATAGTAACTAAGTATATTATATGTAACAAATAGTAACTAAGTATATTATATGTAATAAATAGTAACTAAGTATATCATATGTAACAAATAGTAACTAAGTATATTATATGTAACAAATAGTAACTAAGTATATCATATGTAACAAATAGTAACTAAGTATATTATATGTAACAAATAATAACTAAGTATATCATATGTAACAAATAGTAACTAAGTATATCATATGTAACAAATAGTAACTAAGTATATCATATGTAACAAATAGTAACTAAGTATATCATATGTAACAAATAGTATCTAAGTATATCATATGTAACAAATAGTAACTAAGTATATCATATGTAACAAATAGTAACTAAGTATATCATATGTAACAAATAGTAACTAAGTATATTATATGTAACAAATAGTAACTAAGTATATCATATGTAACAAATAGTAACTAAGTATATTATATGTAACAAATAGTAACTAAGTATATTATATGTAACAAATAGTAACTAAGTATATTATATGTAACAAATAGTAACTAAGTATATTATATAGAAAAAGTGTAAAATAAATTTCACTTCAAGCTCACTTTAACAATTTATTGAAGCAAAAATATGAACAGTAAATGTTAGAGCAGCTAATTAATCTTAATACAAGGGAAAATAATATCTTACCTTTATTTAAAAGATACGAGGTTATTTTTTTTTCTTTTAAGCAACAAATGAGACAGATTTGTAGGTATACCACAACCTTTGTGCTTTAGTTATTCGATAATTTCTTCAGATTTCTAAAGTGCTTTAGGTTTTCTTGATGTATAAGTCGTACAACAAGACTATTAACTCTATTTTCCTTCAGTAATTAGCTCAAGCGCGTAAGGCGTGAGACTCGTAATCCGAGGGTCGCGTGTTCGCGCCCGCGTCGCGCTAAACATGCTCGCCCTCCCAGCCGTGGGTGCGTATAATGTGACGGTCAATCCCACTATTCGTTGGTAAAGGAGTAGCCCAAGAGTTGGCGGTGGGTGGTGATGACTAGCTGCCTTCCCTCTAGTCTTACACTGCTAAATTAGGGACGGCTAGCACAGATAGCCCTCGAGTAGCTTTGTGCGAAATTCCACAAACAAACAGTAACTAGCTATGCCTCAAGGATATCACTAAGGTGATAATATCCATCATAGGATATTATTATAACATGAAATATACTATAAATAGTAATCTGTTCTACTATCAACTCATGTGATATCCCAAGGGTATAACACCCTTCTAGACAATATCCCAGTCACTTGAATAATGTACGTGCCTGTAAAGAGTGAGGAAACTTAATATATATGTTGCCATATTTTATTTGTTGTATAGACTGAAATAGATTTATATAGATTGCAAAGTTGACAGAGAAATTGACAGAGCTAAGAGTATTTTTTTCTTTGTGTTTCAAGCTAAGCTTAGTATTCGCAGCTCTTAGTTCGCCTCTCATTATAGCATATTTAGGTTTTGCACTTGCAGGTTGTTTACAGTACAGAAACAAGGATCTCTGTCTTTTCAAGTAAAACACACAGCAACTTGTTCACATTTTAAACCTGCCTTTGATTGTTAAAATACAGATTATCATGTGTAGAAATTTATGTCTGGTCTTTTTCTTACGAAAAAAAAACTAGTGAAAAGTAAAACAAACAGAAAAGTTGCCTCAAGAAACATTACATTTCGCATGATTCTGCTCTCTTTAATAGATACTTCATAGGCCCGGCATGGCCAGGTGGGTTAAAGCGTTCGACTCGTAATCTGAGGGTCGCGGGTTCGAATCCTCGTCACATCAAACATGCTCACCCTTTCAGCCGTGGGGGCGTTATAATGTGATGGTCAGTCCCACTATTCGTTGGCAAAAAGTAGCTCAAAAGTTGGCGGTGGGTGGTGATGAATAGCTGCCTTCCCTCTAGCAGATAGCCCTCGTGTAGCTTTGTGGGAAATTCAAAACAAACAAACACATACTCCACTTACTGTGAGGGATGGAGCTACGCAGAGTAGGTAGGAAGGAGAAATTTCGGTTATGACTCTAAATAATAATATTGTTGAGGAATATTTTCGGCCTGTGACATGAGAAACAGTAAAAACAAATTACTGATTGCACTTCATATAACAAAAACTACATAACCAGCTCCACCAAGATCTTTCTACCAATGTTTTCTCTCAGTATTTTGATAGCGTTACATTTAACAATGCATATCAGCAAAAACAAATGTCTGGAGTGGCCTAATTATTATTTGATATTAACGCTGGAATCAAAGCAGTGTTTTCACAGTTAGAGGATGGGGTATAACATACAATAGCCTATATTCATATTATTGTTCCTGAATAAAGATACTAAACAATGAATATAGAATAATTGGAAGTTATGTTTTTTTAAAACCACTTAACACTACCTAAATGGCAAAAAGTCCATCTTTGCATATTTTTTGGAGAGTGTAAAATAAAATGGGAGAAGTGAATGGACCTTTAGTTGGTCCACTAAACAACACCAGGATTCTCCAATTAATACTTTTGCTCTGACTTTGAATGATTATTAGATGGACATAAAAATAGGGCAATTTGTGGATGACCCATGAATTGTGTGTGGATATCATATTTGGCATGTCTCTAACACTTTAATTTTTTTGAAGATAGACCTCGTCATTTACATTACATGAATTTATTATATTAGTTTATGTTCGATCATTGTCATTCTATCAAAATAACACATGTTATAACATAACAGTAAGTGTAGGATAAAGTTACAAACAACCACAAGCCAAGCAACAATCTCAACTGATTCTCTGTATTACGTTTACTCGATGTTTGAGAATGTGCAACATGGATTAAGATTACGCGTTTATTTTTTTCAACATAAATCAACAAATCTTAAATATTCTGACTCTATGTACATGTGTAAGCCTCTATATATGTTGATTGTAGAGTAAAACAAATCTATCTCCTTAAGATACTGTAGATAAGTTGTGCTCTTATACTATTTCCACATTTGAAATATATGTTTTATTCGCACACCATAAAAAAAAAACGTCTCAAAGTATTATATAATATAAGGCAAACAGTTTCAGTTTACTCGTCAATTTAGACTGAACAACGTTTGAGTTTGACACAAGATGAAGTTTGTATTTGCCTGAATCGTTAACGCAGTAGCTTGAAAATTCCACCTAATGGCACACGAGGTCGTTGTTTTTCTTTCGTTCTGTTTTGATTGCTATGAAAGTATAAAACATTCACTCGCACAAGTACCCTGATGTGAAAGGATAATACATGCCCATTTCTATCTTGAGAGGTCAGGGTATTCTTTATGAGCTAGTATCCAGAAATTCCCAAGAGGTTTGACTTAGATTCTGTTTGAAGAGTTTTATCACTGGATAGCTCTATGGCTATTTCCAGCGCTTCCATTGGCAGATTAGAAGAAACGTTTCCAGTCAGTGGATTCTAGATACAATCGTGTTTTCCCATTGATTCTCAGAACTTAGCTGCAAATTGAAATGGTAGTTTTCCTGATAAATAGAAAGAAGGTCACGAATAAATATATAATTCACATGTTCCTTCTTCAAACTAGTTTTGCAAAAGAGAGAAAACTAGTTACTTAGTTGTGAATTATTACTATTTCAAGCTTGTAATAGGAAGTTAAGGTAATATAGTTTAATAAACATATCAGAGTATCAGCACAGTACTAGAAGCCACTTTTCGTGTATAAAATATACTGCTACAGCGAGATTGTAGTCTACAAAACAACAAACAAACATGTATTTCGTCTTTCAACAGCACAGTTTGAATGAATACTTTCCCAAGAGACACACATCACACGTCTGTATGCTGAATAGACATGTGTTACTGAATCTTATTTCTTTCTTAAAAATTACAAGCAGCCTGGTTTTGTTACACAAACTCTGCAATATTCACAACATCTTGAGGCACTTTGTCTGCTTCGGGCTGAACTTTCTTTGAAGTTGTACGATACGATATATAAATGTTACACCTGAAGGAATCGTATTTATTGTATGTATTACCCCTTTCTTGTTTTCCATTAATGTAGCTATCTTATCAATTTATATTCAAACACAATTGATCTAAAAAGGATTGTCTATGGTGAAAAAGTCATCATACCTGGCATGTTCAGGTGACTTAAAGCGTTCGACTCGTACTCTGAAGGTCGCGGGTTCGAATCTCCGTCGCACCAAACATGCTCGCCCTTTCAGCCGTGGGGGCGTTATAATGTGACGGTCAATCCCACTATTCGTTGATAAAAGAGTAGCCCACAATATGGCAGTGAGTAGTGATGACTAGCTGCCTTCTCTATAGTCTCACACTGCTAAATTAGGGACGGCTAGTGCAGATAGCCCTTAAGTAGCTATACGCGAAATTTCAAAACAAACAAACAAACAAACCAAAGGATGGGCTAACTTTTGCACCATCTGCGAGTTCATCAAGTCTGAATCGTGTTATTAATTGCTTAGTTACGTCAGCATATATTACATCTTTCTGCCTCGAGAATGTGCCACGTGAAAGAAAAAGGATATAATTGAAGATCTCAGGTATTTCATATATCTTTAAAACTATTTTCTCTTCTATATCATGTGTGTATTTTCCAATCAAATATGATGCTTACAATAAAACATTGACCTTAATTTCAACCAAAGTTATTTTCCACTTTCAGTTGTTTCGCTTGTCGCTTTTATCCATACCTTCAAAATGTTTTTCTACACTCCTTATACGTTTATTTGGTTTCGTACTAACATTAATTAAAATTTACCGACAAATAACATAACTTGATTTTTCTTTGTTATCAACAACTTTTAAAGTGAAACCAATTTTAAATAATTTAGCTGGAGCTTACACACTTCAGTTTTTGGTTTAATGGTCATTTTAGCGACACAAGCGGTACAAACGGAAAGTGTTTAGTCCAGCAATAGAACCATCGATTTCTTATTCCTCATTAATGGTCTTTTCTCTTTGCTTAGTTTAAAGTTTCTACCAACAATATTGATTTTAGATAACATATAAACAAACTAAACTACTGTCGTTTTTCTTTATATAAATTCAAGTAATTATTTAACACAGCAAACTTCGAATCCCCCAAGACTAGTGATAAGTATTACGTTGTTGAATGTGTTAGGTATACATATGCTCTCTGTTAATGAAAGGTACTCGCATTAGTATCACAATAATGAAAAAACTGTTTAAGTACTTGAATCTCTCTAATTCTATCTAAAAGAATAATAAAATTCTATTTTATGAATTAGTATATATTAATATATACACTGCCATGTGTTTCTTCAGCTGATGAACGACCTCACAGTAGATATAATGCAATTGAACTAAAGTATTATTCCATAATGGTAAAACATTTGTCTTGCAAAACACTCATGCAGGTTTTAGCTCTTACGTGAGCACCTGTTAAAATAATAATCAATAAATTAGAAACTGATTACTATTCGTATCAATTTCATAAAACTCTTGTGGATCTTATATTTATAAATATCACTGTTGGTTCACCTCCGGCCCGGCATGGCCAGGTGTGTTTCAGCCATGGGGGCGTTATAATATGATGGTTAATCTCACTATTGGTTGGTAAAAGAGTAGCCCAAGAGCTGGCTGTGGATGGTGATGACTAGCTGCCTTCCCTCTTATCTTGCCCTGATAAATTAGGAATGGCTAGAGGAGATATCCCTCGAGTGGCTTTGTGCGAAATTCAAAACTAAACAGGCTTCACATCTATATGTTTGTACTACACAAACAAAGGAACAAAATGTTGACTTTTGGAAGTCGTTTTTAATATATCTAATAATCAACAAGTTATGAGAAAAAGTCCGTCATTTACCAAGTTCAATATTAATTTTCTTTCTAGTACATAAACTAATCAACAGAAATCAGTACTTAGTACCAAATTAATTTAATCGCCAAAATTCCTAACACCGAGTGATATATCAAGTGTACGGAATTTGAATTTAGCCTAAAACTATACGAGGGCTCTATGGGATAGCCGTCCATAATTTAGCAGTGTGAGAATAGAAGAAAGACAGCTAGTCATCAGAAGACTGATAAGACTGAAGACTGGTAAGATATTGGAATAATGGTTCGAACCTAGGAATTTTGTGTTGTAGGTTCTCAGCTGTGCAGCTAAACACTGACGAACAAAAAGTACTAAAATAAATAGAACAAACACATACATGAATGTAAAATCAACACTGTGTTGTTAGTATATTGAAACAACGGCAAAGAATAAGTTTTGTGATAACTTCCTATATCGACTGGAGAAACACCTGTTATACTGTAGCTGTAATGCGTTTTGTAAGATATCTTATACTTTGTTTGTTTTTAATTTCGCGCAAAACTACTCAAGGGCTATCTGCGCTAACCGTCCCTAATTTAGCAGTGTAAAACTAGAGGGAAGGCAGTTAGTCATCACTACCCACCGCCAACTGTTGGGCTATTCTTTTACCAACGAATAGTGGGATTGACCGTCACATTATAACGCCCCTACGGCTGAAAGGGCGAGCATATTTAGTGCGACGGGGATGCGAACCCGCGACCCTCAGATTACGAGTCGCACGCCTTAACCCACCTGGCCATGCCGGGCCTAAACTTTAAATAAAATCTTTTGTTTTCCACTAGTTGTAATAATTGACTAAGAAGTCTTACGTTTCTTTGCGCTGTCCGTAAAAGTACGCGATTTAAATGGAGGAGTAACACCAGTTTCACAATATATATATTTTACGTATCGCCCCCTAGTGACAAGAATGTTGCCCCCTAGTGGCACTAGAAAGTTTTCTTCGTTCTTCGTGGTTATAATTGCTTTTCTTTACCTGTAAGACCTTTAAATCCCGCTCAGTGGCACAGCGATATGTCTGCGGTTTCCATACCCGTGATTGGCAGAGCAGAGATAACCCATTGCATAGTTTTGTACTTAACTTCAAAGAAACGAAGGGTTACAGAAGTTGTAACCTGTTTATTTTCTTATTTTATTTCTTTGGTTTTAAACATGTTGTTATTTTTAATTCATGTTTAAGGTGCGTGAGTAAACATTATGTTTAATGAACTTTAATGAACCCAAGCATCGGAAAGGCTTTAGTTTTGTAATATCTTTCTTATTAAGGACTTTCAGCCTTTGCACAATATAGTTTGTATTCTAGTGTAGAGTTTTATGAGAGACATGTTATGTTTTTTTTTTTTTGTGTGTGCCTGGCTCAATAAACGTAGGTTAAATCATCAGTAAGTATAACCACCATCAAAATAGTGGGATTGACCGTAAAATTATAACGTCCCTGAAAGGCTGAAAGGGCAAGCATGTTTGGTGCGACGGGATATTTTATACATTATAGTGTAAATAAACTGAACTCAACGCTAAAATCAGGGGTTCGATTCCCCTTGATGGGCTCACCAGATAAGGAAAACACACAAACAGTCGCTTAAGTCAGTTTTTGTAGGTGCAGAAATTTTTACGAATAACATACATTCTGAGATTCTGTAATTATGCAATGAATCCTTCGAGTGAATTGATTGATTTTAATCTCTTGTTTTTGTGTGTGCTTTTCTTTCGAAATCCACATTTGATTTTCTATGATACCACAGTTCATGATACAATGGCACCCCGCACATATGGAGGGTACCATATAGAGTAAAATAAATTTACATATTTATTTGTATAGTGCACTATGTGTATATATACATACATATATTATAGAATAACCACTAAAAATACCTTAAAAATGAAATCTTCGTGAAATAACATAGTGTTTTATTTTGAACGACTTAGAAAGAGTGATGGATAATGTGGTATTTCATTTTATGATAAATTACTACACACTAAACATTACGGCAGGCGACAAGAACATTTCAAACATTTGGTATCTTAACGCAGAAATATATAAGATATTAACATGAGACGATCAACGGTCTCATAAATAAACAAGATCAAAGTTATGACATTGTGAGAACTGCTCAATTAATAAAATAATAGTAATCCAGTTTGTCTCTGGATAAGAAAGGTTCACCTTTCGAAAGCGCACGCTCAGGTTAGAGGGTTTTTATTATTCTATATCGAAACTTGATATCACTTCTATATCACTTGATTTTTCTGACATCATGAATAATAATTATTAGTTCACCTTTAATTGAGTTTCGGGGTAGAATGTAGTTTATTCACTTCCCCAGAGCTCGTAGCTCGACTCGTAATCTGAGAGTCGCGGGTTCGAATCCCTGTTACAAATAATATGCTTGCACTTTCAGACGTGGAGACATTATAATGTACGATCCATCCTAATATTCGTTGATAAAAAACTAACCCTAGAGTTGGCGATGACAAGCTGCCTTCCCTCTAGTCTTATACTGCTAAATTAAGAACGGCTAGAGCAGATAGCCCTCGTGTAGCTTGGCGCCAAAATAAAACATTTCCCAGATAATAATCGCTAGCAGTGTTTTTTCCCTGCTTAATACATGGACGCCGTATTGGCATAATCTCAATACTTGTATTAGGGAGAGCACAGATAATCTCAATACTTGTATTAGGGAGAGCACAGATAATCTCAATACTTGTATTAGGGAGAGCACAGATAGCTTGTAATTAACTTCAAACAAACATTATACACTCTAGTTTTAATCCAACATTATATTAACAGAAATATTTCTTAAATAAATAACTCATAGTTTGAAGATTGTAAATTGAATCATATATTGAAATAATAAACTAAAGACCTTATCACTTTAAAGACATTAATGTTAAATTAATCACTTATAGTATTAACAAATACAGTTAAAAATGAAATCAATTACTTATAGTATTAACAAATACAGTTAAAAATGAAATTATTTGTTGGAAAAGAAAAATGTTTCTGACCTACATTTACATAAGTTGGTTATTGTAGTTTTTAGCCCTTGTGCTCTTTAATACCTTTTATAGGTTTTTTTCTTTCAAACAAAAATTCGCAGATAGCCCTCGTGTAACTTTGCGCGAAGTTCAAAACAAACCAAAAACAATCAAACAAAAAAACAAGATTTATCTTTATACCTAAACATAAACTATTTTATAGTTAAGCCTTAAACAAATAATAATAAAAATAAAGTTTCATTACTTCGAGGAATAAACATCTTGTCGTATCGAATGATTTATCCCGAACTATTTCTCTGTACTAATTCTATTTCTCAAAGCATCTAACTGTGTTTGTTAGGATAGCGCAGTTTTGATTTATGGAATAAAGCTGACACGTCGTGAAAATTAACTGCTGTGTAGAGGTTATATCTTATCCTTGCGTCATTTGTCTCAGAACGGCTCATTGGCTCGCTCTGCTCGTGCAGACTTGAACCAATGAAGCAAGTATTGCAACAGGAAAAGAACTACATGAATGACGTACATCCGTAAAGTTATGGCAACGTTTCCGAATGGCCAGATTTTTTCTCCAAAATTTATTTCAATGGGCATATGCTAAATAAAAGGCACACAATCTAAAAAAATGTCAAAAATGGTAAGTTGTTGAGTATTACTCAAATACCAAAAGAAATATCTCTTAATTTATTGTTATTTTATCCATACTGCAGTGATTTTCTGATCAGTGAGAGTAAATAGATCCTAATATACAATATGATATAACTCTGATTAAGACCCGGAATGGCCAGGTGGTTAAGGAACTCGGCTCGTAATTCGAGGATCGCGGGTTCGAATCCCTGTCACACCAAACACGCTCGCCCTTTCAGCCGGAGGATCGTTATAATGTGACAGCCAATCCCACTATTCGTTGGTAAAAGAGTAGCCCAAAAGTTGGCGGTTGGTAATGATGACTAGTTGCCTTATCTTTAGTCTCACGCTGCTAAATTAGAAACGGCTAGCGCAGATAGCCCTCGTGTAACTTTACGCGAAATTCAAAACAAACCAACTCTAATTAATTAATTAACATGAAATTAATGAAAGATTAATATAAGAAAGAAATCTTGTTACTCATTTGTCATTATTTAACTTATTTTATTATCATATCTCGTTTCGATGACTACTTTGTTTAATTGTTGTTAGGCTACAAACTATGGATGTCATATTTAGCACATGAATTATATCGCAAAATCGTGTAGCGTAAAATATAATTGTTTTATCTTTATACCGCCATAAGTTTCAGTTAATTTACACTGTTTTGTGCTCTATTTTAATGTTTATTTGGTGCAACAATAATTCAAATAGGTCTTTCTTTCGTGTAACAGTTTAATACGAGTACCAAAAAGACACAACCTAGTATTCCTAGCAAGTTCCTATGATTGATCTGTTTTTTTTGAATTTTCATGCAAAGCTACACAAGGGCTATCTGCGCTAACCTTCCCTAATTTTGCAGTGTAAGACTAGAGGGAAGGCAGTTAGTCATCACCATCCACCGCCAACTCTTGGGCTACTCTTTCATCAAGGAATAGTGGGGTTGACCGTCACATTATAGCGCTCTTACGGCTGAAAGAGCGAGCAAATTTGGAGTGATGAGGTTCGAACCCGCGGCGTTCGGATTACGAGTCAAGTGTCTTAACCACATGGCCATGTCGAAGTGGTCTCTTCAACTTCTAAGTTTGATCTTTTAGAAGACACAATCCAATCATTTTTTTTCTCTTTCTTTCCCTAACTTGTTATCGTTGTCATACCATGGATAACATGATTCCTTTATCTTCTTATGAAATTACATTTTTATTCTTTATATTTGAAATTATCTCAAAACGTATCTTACATATTTATGTATTTCCTACACTTCTCAAGAGAGTAGGTTGTAAAGAGAGAGAGAGATTTTATTTGTGTAAATAGTGTGGTTTGTTTTGTTTTAAATTTCGCCCAATGGTACGTGAGGGCTAGCCGTCACTAATTTAGCAGTGTATGACTGGAGGGAAGGCAGCTAGTCATCACTACCCACCGTCAACACTTGGACTACTCTTTTACCAATGAATAGTGGGATTGATCGTAATATTATTACGCCCCCACAGCTATAAGAGCGAGCATGTTTGGTGCGACGGGGAATCGAACCCGTGACCCTCGAATTATGAGTAGAGTGCCTTAACCATCTGACCATGCCGGGCCTTGAATGGTGTGTGTATTGTCTTATAGCAGAGCCACATCAGGCTTTCTGCTGAGTCCGATTTGTGTAAACAACGAAAATGATTAATTGCAAACGTTGTAATAATGAAAGTCAACGCTGTGTATTAGCTGGATCCATATGTTATCTATCATCTCAGTCCAAACTGCGTTTGATAAATGTAGATCATCATTGCGAACAATATGGTTGTTAGTAAAAGTAATGGTTTTAGTGAACAATGCATTGTATATCAATTTTTTGTTCTAAGTAAGGGTTTTAGCGAATTCCGAAGTTAACGGAATACATTGCAAAATATTTGTATCTGCTTGTCTCGGATATAAATATTCTGTTATCGAATTAAGTGGGTTAATTTTGTATGACAGAATTTATTTATTTATTCATATGGCTAGTTTTATTATTACTTGTGTCTATTATTGTTAGTTTCTACAATATAAAAAATAAATTTTGAAAAGTGTATCTATTTGCTTCCCCTGTCTTTTTACTTTATCAACCATACAAAAAAAAAATTTTTTTCTTTGTGTCAGAAGATATATTCTTAGTGTGGTACTCTCGTTAAATGGGTAAAGCTGTTACACATTGTCTTGCTATACGTGTCAACTAGCTCGTCCATCAGCGACTATATAGGAAACTATATATTTTCAGTGAAAGCAACGGAAGTCACCTAGTTATAAAGGCATATGGTGTATACACTTATTGCCTTCTGGCTTTAAGGCAATTGGGAAAGATTGGTTTGTTTTGAATTTCGCGCAAACCTATACGAGAGTTATCTCCGCTAGCCCTCTCTAATTTAGCAGCGTAAGAGTAGAAGGAAGGCAGCTAGTCATCACCACCCACCGTCAACTCTTGAAGGGCGAAGATGTTTGGTGCGAGGTGGTATTCGAGTGCCTTAACCACCTGACCATGCCGAGCCTATATGAAAAGAATGCAGATTCTAGCTATGAGGCTATGTCTGCGTAATACAATGTGTTAAGTTTGTCTTACCTGTTATTATTGGAATTACAAAGCTTGTTGGGTTCTGATAAGTTGTCCACTTATTATTTCTTCAACTCTACACCCATTAATAGAAACTAACTAAGATCTATATGTGCGTCAATGCCACTCATAATAATTCTTCCTTACATATAATAATTTAAATATTTTGTTTTTGTTTCTTTTTTTTTAATTCAGCGCAAAGCTACTCGAGGGCTATCTGTGGTAGCCGTCCCTAATTTAGCAGTGTAAGACTAGAGGAAAAGCAGCTAGTCATCACCACCAACCGCCACCTCTTGAGCTACTCTTTTACCGACGAATAGTGGGATTGGCTGTCACTTTATAGCGCCCCACAGCTGAAAGGGCGAGCATGTTTGGCGCGACCGGAATGCGAACCCGCGACCCTCAGATTACGAGTCGCACGCCTTAGCACGCTTGGCCATGCCGGGCCCTATTTTGTTTCATTTACGAATATATATATTTTTTGAATTTATCAATAAATTATTAATTCTATATTTATTAGATAATTAATCATAAGACTATCGCTGTGATAGTTCTAAAGAACTATTGTAGTGAGCTTTTCTGTCACATATCTTTGTTATATTTCAGATAAAAGAGTTGTAGGTTTACAATATTTCTAACAAAAAGTCAGTTCTCAACGCCATCTCGTTGCAATCTACTTTTATGAGTTAGTTCCATGAAGGAAAAAAAACACATAAGAAACACACTGCGAAACGCTCGAGAAAAAAAAAACACACTTGTAAAAACAGTATGGAGAAGTACACGCTGTGTTCCAAAAGAGCAGAACGCAGTGTGTCCACACTGTGGTTTGTATTTCATCATGTGTATATACTGTGGTTTATTTATTCACATAGTACAATAATAAAATTATCAAAAAAAACAAGAAAAATATAAAACATTATAAGCACAAAACGTGAAACGACCTTATGTAACAAGGAAACCAGAAGGGGGTGGCATTTGTGTCATTCATACATAGTACCACAGGCCCACATTGTAGTTAAATGTATTCAGAGAAAAACAAATTAAATTAATTAAGCTGGACTGGGTTGAATATATTACTGTATGTTAATTATTGCCTGTACCATTATGTTGTGATAAGACAAATGTTATCCCTACCATGTTATTTGCATTGTTTTTTCTAGGACTGATATTGAAAAGCTAACTTCAAGGAACATCATTTACTTTAGAATTTTGAAAATATGATTTGTTTAAATTAATAATAATACGTACAACAACAGACACTCTATTTGAAACTGTGACCTAAGTGAAATTGGTTGAAACCAATTTCAAATTTCTTGTTATTCTTTCTTCTGCTTCTATTTTATTACATGATACCTCAAAAATCAATATATCTGCTATGATATTTATGACCTTGAACTTGTATGACCTGTTGATGAGATATTTAAAATGATGAGCAATCCGAGCCGACCCTCCAGAAGCAATGCTACCATCAACCTCATACCATCTGGAAAAGAAGCATTATTGTGTCTTCCCTTAAAGGCAGTTGGAGATCCAGTAGATTTAAAGAATCATTCACATAATTAGTATCCATATCATGTCCTTTACTAGAGGTGAGTCAGGAAAATACTGATTGATCATTCCAAGCATGTTTGTTCTGTTTGTGGAGTCCAGAGGATCTTATTCAGGATACGTAAAGGTGTTTTCATTTTATAGGATAAATTATTAGCCTCTTCAAGTGAGTAAGAAGAAACAGTACCATATACGTAATTGGATCATTAAAGGAACGTTCAGGATTTTAAATTTGTTCCAGTATGGGAGAGGATTTGGGGAATGTTGAAAATGGTTGCAACTTAGAGCCATTTCCATCTTCTTTTTGAGCAATCCATTAAAGACTTCTATGACATCTTACTCAGAAATTCATTGAAGACTTTTATGACATCTTACTCAGAAATCCATTGAAGACTTTTATATCATCTTACTAAGCAATCCATTGAAGACTTTTATGACATCTTACTCAGTAATCCATTGAAGACTTTTATGAAATCTTACTCAGCAATCCATTAAATACTTTTATGACATCTTTCTCAGCAATCCATTGAATGCTTTTATGACATCTTACTCAGCAATCCATTGAATGCTTTTATGACATCTTACCTCAGAAATTCATTGAAGACTTTTATGACATCTTACTCAGCAATCCATTGAAGACTTTTATGACATCTTACTCAGCAATTAATTGAAGACTTTTATGATATAATTAAAAAAAAGGTGTCATGAAAACCACTAAAGTACTTAACTAATGAAGATGAAAATCCAGAAAACCCACTGCTTCTTGAGTTAAAGCTGGTTTGTACAGTTTATAATGAGGGAATTTATGAATCATATAGTAGTTAGGCCTATTTCAGATAGTAAATAATACTGGTAGGTTGGAATAGAGCTGGAATCAATAACAGTCAATGACAGATTGCACTGAATGGATGGAGCACAGAAAACGGTATGAATGAATATAAATTGTTTGGTATTGTTATAACAGAAGAAAAAACGGCAAGCAGTACACGAAATGTCACTTTATTAGAGAATGACATGATAGCAGATTCATAAAAAACAACGACAGTTGATGTAAGTTGATCTAAGTCCAGTGTAGCAGTTGTTGAAGTAGAGATATTGGGTGGTACGAATATTTTGAATTCAATGACAGGTTAGGAATAGGCTTAGCATTGTTTTGAGTAGAGAGACAATATTTAGTGTTCAGCCATAACATGGCAATCAGTTACAGCAGGCAAACCAGAATGTATAATAAATTTGAAAAATTATTTATAACAATAATAAGGTTTTTGGTTTGAATTTCGCGCAAAGCTACACGAGAGCTATCTGCGCTAGCCGTCCCTAATTATGCAATGTAAGACTAGAAGGAAAGCAGCTAGTGATCACCACCAACCGCCAACGCTTGGGCTACTCTTTTACCAACGATAGTGGGATTGATCGTAACATTATAACGCTCTCCCCCCGACTGATAGGGCGAGCATGTTTGGTGTGACCGGGATTCGAACCTACGACCCTCAAATTACGAGTCCCAAGAATAATGTAAACATTCGTCTCACTCTGTTAATAATAGTACTCAACATTCAAAATCGCGATTAGAGTCCGATAATCAAACAAACAAAACTCAATAACAATAAATTAATTTTGTCTCTAAAAAGCAAGTTAATGAAATATGCGGTTTCCATTTGTTTGGAAATGACAGTGAAACTTCCATACTGAAATCAAATTATAATTAGATTCTGTACGAAGTAAAAAAACGTGCTTTGTATTCTTCTCAAAAGTTAATTTTCCGCTTAAAAAAAATTATAAAAGTTGAAGGAAAAATATTCCACAGGAAAGAAGTCTCGAAATGTATAAAACAAATCTTGACAAAGAAAACAGTCGACTATTTTCAAGCTACGAAATGAATGAAATGGTTTTAATTAAAGTCTTAAAAAAGCACGTCTTCTCTTCCTTCTTCATGTTTTTTACTTTACTAACGTTATCACTGCACGTCAACGTTTATAGTTCTTTTATTTTCCTTTATTTTTTTTAAATTCCTATCGGATTTGAAGGAAGAAAGTGAAAGACCTGTGATAGCTACCATGTAATCAATTTCAGGGCATACTTCTGAGTTCATCTCAATTTCTAGCACAAAAGCCTCTTACTATTACACTCACTTGGGAGAAGTGATGAATCTTTATTACCCATCAGTTGTGAAGATGTTTTGTCTGGCTGGGTGCCAGTTCAACAAACAGTTTCTTCTGAGTTTCTCTGGTATGCTCACTTCTGGCACAATTAGTCTTCCCGGTGATCTTTTATTAGCCATAATCCTGTTTTCAAACATTTACGAAGTGAAAAAAAAACAACAACTCATTCTGTAGCAGCAAACTTGTAGCATTTAACATGAATCATGTATGAAATTTGCCTGTTTTCATTAACTCCAAAGGAAATGTCTTTGTCCCAGATTGACAAATTAACAGTTATTTTGATTAGTTAGGTTTACTTGAAGTTTAGTAGGACCAGTGTTCTTTAATAAAAAACACATTTTATGATTTGATTTTTAAACTGCGTCGATCAGTTCGTTCGTCCTGGCATGGCCATGTGGTTAAGGCGCTCGACTCGTAATCCGAGGGTTGCGGGTTTGAATCTCCGTCATACCAAACATGCTCACCCTTTCAGACGTGAGGGCGTTATAATGTTAAAGTGAATTCCACTATTCGTTTGTAAAAGAGTAGCGTCAGAGTTGGCGGTGGATGATGATGACTAGCTGCTTTCCCTCTAGTCTTACACTGCTAAATTAGGGACGGCTAGCGCAGATAGCCCTTGAGTAACCTTGTGCGAAATTCAAAACAAACCAAACCAAAATATGCGACTTGGTTCTTCATGGTAAGTTGTGTTGTATTCTATGTTAATATCTAGAATACCTTTAGTTATATGTATACTAAAGGAATAATATAAACCAACTTCCACAGACGTTGAAGAAAATTCGGTTAATTCTCTGAGAAAATATATCGGCCAATACTTGAGGCGTTGTACTTTAATGATAAAATATATATTACTCACTACAAGACCACAGACAGAAAACAGTATGTTCTATTTGTTGGTATTAGAGTCCTTGTCAAAAAACATAGGATAAGATGTTAACTAAACGTTCCCTGAAATGTATTTATTGTATAATGTGATTCTACAGGGTTTTTTCTCTGAGCATTACACAGCTCATAACCTAGAACAATATATATATATATACGAATTTTAGCCGAGCAAAACATTTATGTGTGAAGCAACATACGTCCTAACACATGATTTTGTAAATATATATATATACTTTGGATTTTGGGATTTTAAAATTTACAACAGGAAGTTTGTTTGAGTAAGTTGTGTAGACAGAAAATTTCGTTTGTCGTTATGGAGAAAACCACAAAGTTACATCTGAGATCGTGAGTATTTTATAAAAGTAAGTGGTGTTGAGATTCAAGAAAATTCACATATTTTGTAGCCTACATCTGCGACTATGAGGATGAAGCAAGATAAAAACTGAATCAATATATATATACATACGTTATAAGAATACATGACATGTAAAGTATCAGTACAGTTCTAACGGGTAATCTGAACTAATAAATCTGTGCTAAATACATCAGGTGTATGTAATCTAGACTAAGTAGCAGTGAAAATCAAAGTTTACAAAATACTACACAGAAAGGGATTTTCTTCTTGTTGAGAAATATGGGTAGTTTCAGACTTGGAATAAAAATGTTAGGATGTATTGTTATAAAAATGTGTATTGTTTTATATGAAATCCATTATTTGCTGCTCGTAACATGGATGTAATTAATAAATGCAAGATAAGTTGTAATTCTCCATGTTTTGCCCCCAATGGCTTAGAGTTAAGTCTAAAATCTTATATAACGATAAAAACGTCAGTTTTCGATACCCTCGACAAGCCAAGGACAGACAGTCTTTCTGAAGCTTTAGGGTTAAAATTTTTTTTTTCCAAGTTTTAGCTACTGTGACGTAGAATCGACAGACCTAACTGATTACAAGTTCTTACAGAGCTCATGATCCGTTTCAAACTGATTACAAGTTCTTACAGAGCTCATGTTCCGTTTCAAACTGATTACAAGTTCTTACAGAGCTCATGTTCCGTTTCAAACTGATTACAAGTTCTTACAGAACTCATGTTCCGTTTCAAACTGATCACAAGTTCTTACAGAGCTCATATTCCGTTTCAAACTGATCACAAGTTCTTACAGAGCTCATGTTCCGTTTCAAACTGATCACAAGTTCTTACAGAGATCATGTTCCGTTTCAAACTGATCACAAGTTCTTACAGAGCTCATGTTCCGTTTCAAACTGATCACAAGTTCTTACAGAGCTCATGTTCCGTTTCAAACTGATCACAAGTTCTTACAAAGCTCATGTTCTACAAGTTCTTACAGAGCTCATGTTCCGTTTCAAACTGATCACAAGTTCTTACAGAGCTCATGTTCCGTTTCAAACTGATCATAAGTTCTTACAGAGCTCATGTTCCGTTTCAAACTGATGTTCTTACAGAGCTCATGTTCCGTTTCAAACTGATCACAAGTTCTTACAGAGCTCATGTTCCGTTTCAAACTGATCACAAGTTCTTACAGAGATCATGTTCCGTTTCAAACTGATCACAAGTTCTTACAGAGCTCATGTTCCGTTTCAAACTGATCACAAGTTCTTACAGAGCTCATGTTCCGTTTCAAACTGATCACAAGTTCTTACAAAGCTCATGTTCTACAAGTTCTTACAGAGCTCATGTTCCGTTTCAAACTGATCACAAGTTCTTTCATGTTCCGTTTCAAACTGATCAGTTCTTCAGAGCTCATGTTCCGTTTCAAACTGATCACAAGTTCTTACAGAGCTCATGTTCCGTTTCAAACTGATCACAAGTTCTTACAGAGCTCATGTTTCATTTCAAACTGATCACAAGTTCTTACAGAGCTCATGTTCCGTTTCAAACTGATCACAAGTTCTTACAGAGCTCATGTTCCGTTTCAAACTGATTACAAGTTCTTACAGAGCTCATGTTCCGTTTCATCACTTCCC
Source organism: Tachypleus tridentatus (assembly GCF_004210375.1). NCBI lineage: Eukaryota > Metazoa > Arthropoda > Merostomata > Xiphosura > Limulidae > Tachypleus > Tachypleus tridentatus. The sequence goes on from NC_134825.1 coordinate 118,561,604, forward strand.
AACTGAACATCTAGCAAAAAGTTATCTAGAAGTACTTCATCTATTATCAGAAAAAAAAAAATTAAGTTTCAAAAATGATCAGAAAACTTCTAATTTAAAATTAATATATAATTAATATAATTAATTAATATATCTGGAACTGTTTCATCATTATCGACGGTATTAACACTGATTCTCGTTCGTTACCGATAATTTTTCATAAAAATCTTTCAAAAAGAAGCTCTGTATGCGTTTCGTTTTCCACATATTTTTGGTGTGAAATATTTCACACTCAACAAAAGAGTACGCATTCATCCATTCAATTCATTATAGGCGATGCGTAGAACAACTAGTTTAACGTATGGATGGCCCAGCATGGCCAGGTAGTTAAGTCACTCGACTCGAAATCCGCGGATCAACAATTCGAATCCCCGTCACACCAATCATGCTCGCCCTTTCAGCCATGGGGTCGTTATAATTTACGGTCAATCCCACTATTCGTTGGTAAAAAAAATAACCCAAGAGTTGGTGGTGGGTTGTGATGACTAGCTACCTTTCCTCTTGTCTTACACTGCTAAATTAGGGACGACTAGCGCAGATAGCCCTGGTGTAGCTTTGCGCGAAATTAAAAAAAAACAAACAAACTTAAGTGTGTCCTCCTACAACATGACCTGGCATGGTAATGGTGCTCGACTTGCAGTCTTCGGGGCATGTAATGTTAGTCCACTACCTTTAAAAGCGTCAAAATTTGTTGATAAATCCGTCTGTTTGCAAAATAAAATAGTCCATAATTTTGTATTGAATATTGTTGACTATCCACCTTTTCTTTATTCTATAGAATGATATATCAACGAATACAACAAATTATAACATCTACAGTTGTGTCTGTAACCAAAACTCAAAGATTTTATGAGGGTCATTTTCAAAACTTCTGAGATATTGCACAATTGTTTCCTTTGTTATAAGTTTCAGTAAATTCGCCATTTTGGAAAGCTTGTCTTTCTTCAAAGTTTTATTAATTCTGAACAACTCGTGGTAGTGAACTAACATTAATACAGAGTAAAGAAAAAGCTAACAACAGTAGAAAGAGAATCTAACAATTTCTTTCTTAAACAAAGAAATAAACGTTGATACAGCATTTATCTCCTAAAATATGGTGTTCAGGGGAATCGTAAACATCCTAAAAGCTTGTGTGAACTTTTATTCTTCTTAGCAATAAAGATACTACACGTGTAACTATGGTACGTTTTTTGTTTGTTCTTTAGAAAAAACTTTCCAATCGAAATCGTTAAACGAAAATCAATTTGTGCAACAGGAAAAATTCAAACAATTTATTTAACCCGGCCTAGCCAGACGGTTAAGGCACTCGACTCATAATCCGAGGGTCGCGGGTTTGAATCCCGTCACACCAAACAAGGCCGTACTTTCACCCGTGGGGGCGTTATAAAGTTCCGATCAATCGCACTTTTCATTAGCAAAAGAGTAGTTCAAAGGTTGCCAGTGGGTGGTGATGACTAGCTGCCTTTCCTCTAGTCTTACACTACAAAATTAGGGACGGCTAGCACAGATAGCCCCCGTGTCGCTTTGCGCGAAATTCAAAGAAACAAAGAATGTGTGTGTGTTTTTTTTTCGTATAGCAAAGCCACAAAGGGCTATCTGCTCAGCCCACCGAGGGGAATCGAATCCCTGATTTTAGCGTTGTAAATCCGGAGACATACCGCAAGAAACAAAGAAACAATCATGTTTATTTATATTCATAGACAATATTAATTATTACCTGATCAAAGATTTTTTTGTTTATAATTTAACATATTTACATTTAAAATATACGTTAGTTGTTTTATTAGATTTATAATACGATTGATTTGTAAAGCTAACGTTTTCTATAAGATAAATATATTTTTATTCCATAGCAATCGTTTTAGGTATGATTTTGAATAACGAAAAAGTGTAAACACATTGATTTGAATATTTGGATAATTGATTTATATTTGCAAATAGAATACTCGATTAATCACATTAACGGGATGGCTGTGAACTCAAATTGTTAAAAAGCGGGTTTGGTTACCCGTAGTCGGCAGTGTACAGATAGCCCATTGTATAGCTTTATCATTAATTCTAAAGATACAGTCAGATTATTTTGTCACAAAGGCTGATAATGTTACTGTATTATTGGATAAAGTTATCCAAAAAACTGTGTTATTTAACCTGCAAATCAGGAAGTCTGAAAATAGCAGAGGTAGTCACCATCGATCAGTTTAGGTTTTGAATTTAGCGTAAAGCTATCGAGGGCTACTTGTACTAGCCGTCCCTAATTTAGCAGGGTATGACAAGAGGGAATGCAGCTGGTCATTACTACCCACCGCTAACTATTGGGTACTCTTCAACCAACGAATAGTAGGATTGACCGTCTGATTATAACGCCCCCACGGCTGAAAGATCGAACCTATTTGGCAAGATGGGAATTCGAACCCGCGAATCTCAGATTGCGAATCGAGCACCTTAACCATCTGGCCATGCCTGACCGTTCTCCGCGATTGAAAAGTCGTTAAAAGCTATCTTAGTAATAAGACATTTGATGGTATGGAATGGTCAGGTGCATCACTACATATAAATCCGATTACAAATTTATAGGCTGAGTTAAACCGATTAATGAAAGATCACAAGTCGATCACGTAATGTGAACTCTTTGAAGTACTCAAAAAAGGATATAAACCAATCACTCATGAATATCTGCTTAAACTCAGTAAAATCATGTGAGACTCAAATCCACAGGAATTCTGATTAAATATTCACTTGTGAAATTGGTTTGTGTTATTTTGAATTTCATTTTTACGTTCAAGTATTTTCGCAGCTTTCAGTGTCGTTTGACTACATAACAATCAGATAAAAAAGAATCAGAGCCCTCTTGCCATAACCATCTGTCACATCATCTCTTTCAGAATCAGAGCCCTCTTGCCATAACCATCTGTCACATCATCTCTTTCAGAATCAGAGCCCTCTTGCCATAACCATCTGTCACATCATCTCTTTCAGGATTTATCAATATTATATAATTTTTAACCAAATGAGAGCCAAGTTTCCATTTATCAAATGACGTATTATATTAAAAAGTCTTCATTTTCATTCAGTACACACTTCATTGTTACGTGGGATCGAAACTTTTACTGAAATCGAAAATAAAGTATTTCAGATGTAAAAATGACAATCTAGTAATTTGATGAGTACAGGAATTGAAGCTTAATATTATAATGTTAAGTATTCATTAAATCATTCAATGTATAAGGATAATTAGGCTTTCAGCCGTGGGAGCGTAATAATGTTTCAGTCAATCTCACTATTCGTTGGTAAAAGAGTAGCCCAAGAGTTGGCGGTGGGTGGTGATGACTAGCTGTCTTCCCTCTAGTCTTACACTGCTAAGTTAGGAACGCCTAGCGCAGATATCCCTCATGTAGTTTTAAGATAAATTTAAAAAACATAACAAACAAACAAATATAGGGATAATTAACTTTTCTCTACCAAAGTATTCGAATACAAGTAGGAATACTCCCAAATCTCTATTCAAATACGGATACTCCATGTCTGCTCCACAGCACGAGATAAAATATTTTTTATAGCTCGTACCATGACAAAACTTCCATACCTTATCCTAACTGCCTATTGGTTTCGTCCTAGATTTATTGATTCGGCTTCACTTGAGTATTAACCAATAGATAAACTTGAATTTACTTGGTTAAGTAATCAATAAAGGTCAACAAGTTGCAATTATTGTCATCTCTCTCTGAAATGTACAACAATAACATGCAGAATTATTTATAGTGATGGATAACCTGAAATAATCTGTAAAAGTTGTCAAGCAGCACACATCGTGTAATATTTATGTCACCCCTCGACACCTTTCTGACAATGGGTGCAGAAAAACAAAAGATTACCGTGAATTGTTAGCCCTAATGAATGACGCTGTTTTCAAAGGTTTATTCTAACGTGTATACATGTTTTATGGGTTTTTAAATACATCAGTCACTTCGCTGTTGTACGATTCACTAATACTACAAATAGTTATTTACAGAATCATGCATTATTTTCAATCTGAAGCTAACTACATACGACTGATGACTGATAACATAACTTCCTGCACGTTTGATTGTTTTTCCCTTTCCATAGTCACAAACATTAAATTATGGCACCATTTCAAAAGCTACAATTGAAGTACGTTTTATGGATTAAAATATTGGTCACAGCTTTTAATCCATCCAAAACGAAAATTCCTGTTTTCCAGACCAGTCAGTAATGCAGTTTTTTGATGTAATTGTACAAAAAGCTTTAGTAATGTGACAAACAGCCTGCAAACATTTGATCTTTTATTATAGTTGTTAACTACTATCATCTTCAAAAGACCTTACACGTGTTGTGATTCAGAATTTTCATCTGTTTACCTGAAAGTGGCTTCAGTTTCAATTTCTCCTGCTTTAACTATTGGCACACTGTTCTCAAACTCTCAGTAGATTGGAATAACAAGCACAATATAAGTATTTCATCTATTTAAATATAGTTCATCTCACGTTACAAGCCTCATAAGTGTTATTTCCATCAGTTGCATGAATCTTATAGGTGCATAACACAGGCTGGCCAATGGCATAAACTAAATGCATACAAAACATCTCGAATACAGAAAAAAAAATACCAGAGATTTGTTTTCAGTATCCAATTCATGTACGTGTAGTTTTAACGTATTGAATGAACAGGCACATTTTAGTCATAATAATGGAACTGCAATGAAAGTTATGAGCAGGTTATAATTAAATTAAAAAAAAAACTCTGGTGAGAAACTACATAATTAGGTGTAAGAGAAAAATAAATGAGTTTTCAAAATTAAAGCCATAACCAAGATAAAACATTATCTCAAACAGATATGAGTGCACTGCAGTGTTTGTTTGTTTGTTTTGAATTTAGCACAAAGCTACTCGAGGGCAGTGTAAGACTGGAAAGGAGGCAGTTAGTCATCATCGCCCACCGCCAACTCTTGGGCTACTCTTTTGCCAACGAAAAGTGGGATTGACCGAACATTATAACGCCCTCACGGGTGAAAGGGCGAAGCGTGTTTGGTGTGCTGGAAATTCGTACCCGCAACCCTCGGTTTACGAGTCTAGTACCTTATCCACCTGGCTATGTCGAGCCAATGTAACCTGATAGAATTAGAAACTACATCCACTTCTTGTAAGAATGAAGAATTATCCTGGCATGCCCAGTTGGGTTAAGACGTTCGATTTGTAATCTGATGATCACGGGTTCGAATCCCCATCACACCACCGCGCTCGTCCTTTCAGCTGTGGAGGCGTTATAATATGACTGTTAGTCCCACTAATTGTTGGTAAAATAGTAGCTCAAGAGTTGGCGTTTTGGTTTTGATGACTAGCTGCCTTCTCTTTAGTCTTACACTGCTAAATTAGGGACAGCTAGCGCAAATAGTCCTCGTGTAGCTTTACGTGAGATTCAAAACAAAATGGAATGAACAGAAGGAAATGATTCGATTCGTGTTCTGAAACTTTCATCACGTGCGACGTAAAAACTATAATTTTATATCTTAGGCTTTGGCATTCAATAATTAAGATGAACTAGAAGATAAGAATTGGTTATACGGAACAAGAAATTACGGAATGTTTGTACAAAATAAAATAGTTCAATAAGACTAGATGTATGTAACCGGAAATAGATGTTTTATTAGGAAATGGACACAAATCTATTGAGAATATTCAGAATTAAACATGTAACTTGAAATTGTTCATGATGACGAGAAATTTATTTGAAATAAAAATCTATTCTAAACACTGCCATTTTAAAAGTGCTTCAGGTTACCCTGAAGATGACCTAAGAAGGTCCAAGGGGGTGTTCTGTACTTTATTTTAATCAAAGTTTTAATACACTTACCAGTCGTCTTTAGAAAACATAAAACTATGTTTATTACAGTTAAAACACTTGTCGAATTACCCGAGGCTGGATTCTCTGTAAAGGTAATGATATGAAAATAAATGAAAAACTGGACTTTACAGGATGAAGAAAAATGTGAATATAATATTAGAAAGCTTAGCTACCAAGAAAGCTACATTAATAGAAATGAGATACAAAACTTTTGTCTTTTCTTTCCTCATATAATAAATCTGTCATTGCTCAGCTGTCAGGATGGCGAATTGTAAATTTCAGTGTTCATGGTTCAGGGTTTATTCTTACAAATTTTCTTTCCACGTTGTGAGTTTCAGTTTTTGATTAGAGTTGTCCAAGTGTTTGAAATAGGTATTGTTGATTATCTGCTTTCAATCGTATCTAACATTTCTAAATTAGAAATGCTGAGCACAAATGCGACTTGTTTAGCTTTGCAACAGCATATGAAACAAGTGGACGTTCACATAAGAAACAGACAACCATTGTGACCAGGTTAACAAATTATAGGCAAAATGCCAGGTGTAAACACAGACAAGCTAAAGGTTATGAAACAGTTTCTTGTTGTGGTGTTAAAAGAGTTGAGAATGGACACTTTATTTGTCAGAAACAGTAAATAACTGCCAAATCTATATTGTTATATTCTACAGTCTTGTTAATAAAGATTTATTAGTGCATTGTGTGGTAGAAGGGTTTAGTTAGTGATAAAGTCGTATTGCAAAGTCAAGCACTTACAATTCGGTTCTGGTACTCAGATATTAATCATTGTTACTCTTAGTAGCCTATGAAATTACGAAAGTCTAATTACTAATTAGTCATTATTTTTTCCTTGTTACCAATAATTATTACCAAGAAATGTGTTTCGCCTGCTAATCTGCATCTATTATTAGGGAACTTATGTGAAGGACTATAATAATATGGGTCGAATACCTGCGTCTTTTTGATAGAATGCCTGATATATATATATATATATACATCTGGTGTATTCTTCATTTGGAGATAAAATGAACTTACTCTTTAAATGGTTTCAAGATGGACAGGAACGTCTTATTGACTTATCATTAAGCGAGGTACAGATGAGCTGAGGAAAAAGAAAATGGTTGATGCATTCGATTTATCACTATGTGATGCTGACAAATAACTGGTAAAGTTGAGTTACAGCGTTTTTTTAGCACACAGTTTTCATTATCGAGTGTTTCACAGCTGTATAACAGTTATATTATCCTGTTCTTCCATCACTTATGTTCTTTTGTGGAGTAATAAGAAAAATAAAAATGCCTCTGCTACAACTGTGGTTCAAATTGTAAGTATATATTATTTCCATGCTTTATAAATAAAAATTTCATTCCTGATCGTTACATGAAACTACTTATGCAACTGACAGATCTGAGTATTTGGAAACACCGATTTGTTAATTTTCAATGAAACTACAAATTGTTCTCATATCGTGACCGTTTGTAATTTTTAATTGCATAAACATGATATCTACCAAAGAAAATTCAGTAAAAATAAATTAAAAAGAAATATTAATGTAATTTACTATTAACGGTATCAAGGAGATGAAGTACATATGCAACTGACAGATCTGTGTGTTTTGAAACACCGATTTGTTAATTTTGAATGAAACTACAAATTGTTCTCATATCATAACAGTTTGTGACTTTTCATTTCATAAATATGATATCTGCCGAAAAAAGATTCAGTAATAATAAATTAAGAAGGAAATATTAATCGAATTTACCATTATCTGTATCAAGGAGATGAAGTACATACACAGCTGACAGATGTGTGTACGCTGACGCGTGTATTTGGAAACACAGATTTGTTAATTATCAAAACAATAAATGTCTATTTTTTTCCGAAGTTTCTCTGGTGTCGAGCCGAACATTTTATCTGTGTATGCATGGAAACATACTGCGTGACCTGGGATCTGTATGATGTCTTCGCTATAAATCAGCAAGTAATTATTCCCTTAACATTGTATTCATATGAGGCAAATTTAGTTAATTTGGAAGATATAGGTCCTGTAATTATCCCTTTAACATTGGTCCATCGGTTTAGGGTTTTTATACTATCCTGGAGGAATTATTTCAGCTTATTTAGCCTCTAGTGTAATCAAAAACTAGATACGTTGACATAAAATTAACAACGTATATTATCGTTGGAATAAACAAAAATAAAACACACATTTACCTATCAACCCACTTCAAATGTTAAAAGGTACAGAACAAGAAGAAAGATATAAATAGATAAAGCCAAACAAAAATCACTACATAAGTTAGCCAATACAACCTGAAGAACACAAGCCACTGAAAGACTGTTTAGTTTCTTTCTGCTGAAACCTGAATTCGTGCAACTGAGTTGAATTAAACATTTTGTTCTAAACAAAAGCTATACTTAAAAAACTTTGGGTGTGGTGACTTTTGTACGTTTCTGTATATGCATCACTACTTTTGGTCTTTTCGTGATGTGCTAAAAATACGTAGGTCCAAGAAGTTTGATAAAACCGAAATAGAAACCCTTATAACCCGAGCGATATCGCAAGATGGACCATTCTTCATCAGGGGGAATCTGGGGATCTGCTTTTGGTCTTTTTAGTATTGCCATCTCTACGACATACTTAATTTTTTATTTGTACATTAAGTTGACTGATGGTATTATCAGTTATATAGAGTAGAAGGCTTTGTTTACCTTTGATTTCTTCCCAGTTCCAAACATGGTGATCGTTAAGACACAAATGGAAGCCTGTATATATCGGAAAATATCTGTACTAAAAACCAAACTACCTTAACGTTGGAAAGACTGACATCATAGAGTGCATAGTTTTCAGTAATAATAATAATATTAGTAATAAAAAATATGCTAGAGTGAGCTCAGGAAATACACAATATAACAGTCTACATTAATAATTGATAGCCTTCGTATGTGATGAGCAATACCATTTATGACACGAACATAAGTTTTAGCTGGGCGTAACCTAGTGACACACATCTATGTTCCCTTTAAATCAGAACAGTATCCATAATTCATAAGACAATGTGATCACAGTTAAGTTACATAAGCCACTTATAGTCTCAAGTAAATAAAAATTTTAAATCAGAACAGTATCCATAATTCATAAGACAATGTGATCACAGTTAAGTTACATAAGCCACTTATAGTCTCAAGTAAATAAAAATAAAACATCATTTACAACATCTCTGTTGAGTGCGGATTTTCATAAATCGTGCACACAATTCAGAGGCAGAGAAGACATACAAGACACTTTGTATGAGTGTACAATAAGTCTCTGCAATAGCTCATCTTTACAATAAAGATAGCCATACAATAAAGATAACCATACAATAATATAGAATAATAATCATACTTTGGAGAATAAAGAGAACAGAAAGGGAATAGAAACTTTCGAAAACTACAAAACCAATAAGACACCATGTCGACTTTAATATGGTATACCTTAGTTAAGTAAATACCAAACCACGTTTTCTGTCAAGAAAACAGAGCTATATTCTCGACCACTACCTCCACAGTCCATTTCTAGAATTCCCTACAGATTTGTTTGTTTTTGAATTTCGCGTAAAGCTACTCGAGGGCTATCTGAGCTAGTCGTCCCGAAGTGTAAATATGGTAGAAATTCAGTGAATTATTTTCGAAGAATTGTTTATGGAATAGAAAAAGAGGAAGCAGTTTGTTCCTTGTTGGGCGCCCGGCTTAGCTAGGTGGGTTAAGGCGTTCGACTTGTAATCTGAGAGTCGCGGGTTCGAGTCGCGGTCGCACCAAACATGCTCGCCCTTTCAGTCATGGGGAGTTATAATGTGACGGTCAATCCTACTATTCGTTGGTAAAAGAGTAGCTCAAGAGTTGGCGGTGGGTGGTGATGACTAGCTGCCTTCCCTCTAATCTCACGCTGCTAAATTAGGGAGGGCTAGCGCAGTTAACCCTCGAGTAGCTTTGCGCGAAATTAAACAAACAAACAAACAAACAATCCTCGCTGAAACTACGGACTTACAACGCGAAAATCCGAGATTCTAGTTCCTATAGAAGATCGACCATTGAGGCTTTGTTCTGAAACAAACGAAACTCAAACATTGGTTAAAGACAAAGTAGCATTATTGGAAATGAATCTATTTTCCAACGTGAGTATGAAACTGCTCGTGCACATAAACATATGTGTAGAATGCAAGAGCTCATCGAAAATCTGCTAAACAACAAAACTTAACTTGACTTATGACTACATTAATGACTGCTTACAGTTATGTGTCTCAAAGAAAACAGTCATGCCTTATTTGCTATAGTTACAGTAGAAATAAATAATAATAGAAAAACACTGCCCAGTTTGATTTTTACGAGTCTTCTGAGGCTTTGGTCGTTCCAGTTTATTGTTTTCTAGTCTGTGTTTTATAATATTAAATATTATAGACCTGTCTTGGTTCGAGCTGGTATTATTTTTATACCTTAGGCTTATGTTTTCCCTGTCAACACAATAATAATAGAGACGTTTGGGAAGCATCGACTGTCTTGTGTAAATGTTGCCACGAGTTAAAACAACTTCCACTTTTGGCTTCAACATGTTTACCTGAGGGATTATATTTTATCAGAAACTAGAAATTCCATATCTTTTTTTTTTTTTTTTACGTCACCATGTCAGCAACTGCTGGTTTAAAAAACAACAACACTTGGTGGCGTAAGATTGTTTGTTTTGGAATTTCGCACAAAGCTACTCGAGGGCTATCTGTGCTAGCCGTCCGTAATTTAGCAGTGTAAGACTAGAGGGAAGGCAGCTAGTCATCACCACCCACCGCCAACTCTTGGGCTACTCTTTTAAGGAAACGGATTGACCGAAGACTTAACGACGTTTGAGACTATTATAAAATTGACAACTGTTTATCTTAAAGATGAATTTAAACATTTTCCATTTTAATATAAGAATGAATAGATATTAATAACTGTTCTTGGAATCACTGAAGGATCGTTTGCTCTAAGGCCAAAAGTAATAAAATTATCAAGTTTGTTTTTTAGAGGAAACTTGCGGAAAGGGCTACCTGCTTTGTCGCCACTGAGAGAATCGAACCCTGATTTTTAGCACCATAATGGATCCAAAGCTGTCAAGTATACGAACTGATCGAAAGACCTGTGCACTAGGGTTTAACGTCGAAAACTAAGAATTCATCACTTACATTCCACGTGATATTATTATCTTGCTATTATTTCAGAGGGCCCTGGCATGGCCACGTGGTTAACGCAATGGACTCGTAATCCGAGAGTCGGGGGTTCAAATCCTAGTCACACCAAATAAAGCTCGCCCTTTCAGCCGTGTGGGCGTTATAACTTAACGGTCAATCCCACTATTCGTTGGTAAAAGAGTAGCCCAGGAGCTGCGGTGGGTGGTGATGACTAGCTTCATTCCCTGTCGTCTTACACAGCTTAATCAGGGACGGTTAGCGAATATAACCTTGGTGTAGCTTTGCGCGAAACTCAAAACAAAGTAAACAAACTTGAAATATTATATCAACGTTGGACGGCTGCCGCTGAGCCAAAAAGAAAGCGAAATTTACCTGTTTCATTAAAATTTACTTTATATTAATATAGACCACCAGTCTTCAGGTCTAACTTTTACATTTTAATAATAACGTTAACACTAATTTAAAAAATGCAGGACCTGTCTGTCAGTTAACACACACCAAGAATGAATAATACTTATCTGTTCGTTTGTTTATTTTGAATTTCGCGCAAAGCAACTCGAAGGCTATCTGCGCTAGCCGTCCCTAATTTAGCCCTGTGAGACTAGAGGAAAGGCAGGTAGTCATCACCACCAACCGCCAACTCTTGGGCTACTCTTTTACCAACGAATAGTGGGATTGATCGTCACATTATAACGTTCCCACAGCTGAAAGGGCGAGCATGTTTGATGCGACCGGGATTCGAACCCGCGATTCTCGGATTACGAGTCGAACGCTTATCCACGCTTGGCCATGCCGGGCCTTATCTGTTCGTAGGTTAATATTTTATCTACAGAAATATCATGTGAACTCAGTAGGAAAGAAAACAATGAAAACAAATAACAATAATTATTTTCTAATGTGAAACATCAAAACAAAGAAGGAACTTCCACATTTCACAAAATATCGAGTAATATTAATTTTTGTTGAAGTATGTGTTTCTGTTTACTCTTTAAAGAACTGAGTTGCCATAAAACCTGAATAAATTCATCTAGACCTCTCCACTATCTACACAAAGATCACACTAGCCACTTTTCGTCATTACTTTAAATCTAATGTTTTATTTACTACACAGTGAATAATAAGCTATAAACAACCTGCTATTAATAGAATTTTCATTGATGGAGATGCCTCAATATCTACTCTCTTCGCAATCTGGTTTCGAGTGCAAAGTAGTTCAACTGAAACGTTCGGACAAGGAAAACGAAGAGTAACATAACGTAATCCGTAGAGACTTGCAATGAACGTTTATGGAGATGATTACCGAGAAACAAATTATTATTATATCGATGTTTTATTTTTTCTGTGGATCTAAATGATAGTTTTATTACATTGAAGATTTATGTTCCAAATAGATTTTATACTGTTCGTTTATCTTACCATGAAAATAAAAACGTGTATGCATGTGTGTGTTTTTCGTATAGCAAAGCCACATCGGGCTCTTTGCTGAGCCCACTGAAGGGAATCGAACCCCTGATTTTAACGTTGTAAATACGTGGACTAGTGGGGGTAAATAAAAACATAGAACATAATGAGTGTACGTGAAAAACAGATAAGTCGTAATGGTATGTGAACATATACGCTATGATTTAAATACACTAACACAATATAAGCGCAACATAATCCGGGTACGACATGATCAGGTGGTTAAGGCGTTCAGTTCGTAATCTGAGGGTTGTAGGTTCGAATCCCGTCACACCAAGCATGGTTACTCTTTCAGCCATAGTGGCATTATAATGTCATTCTCAATCCCACTTTTCTTTGGTAAAAGAGTAGCCAAAGAGTTAGCGGTGGGCGGTGATGACTATCTTCCTACCTTCTAGTCTTACACTGCAAAATTAAGGACGGCTAGCACAGATAGCCCTCGTGTAGCTTTGCGCGAAATTTAAAGAACAAATGGCCCGTCATGGCCAGGTGGTTAAGACACTCGACTCGCAATCTGAGGGTCGCGGGTTCGAATCCATGTCACATCAAACATGCTTGCCCTTTCAGCCATGGGGGCGTTATAATGTGACACTCAATCCCACTATTCGTTGGTAAAAGAGTAGCCCAAGAGTTGGCGGTGGGTGGTGATGACTACCTGCCTTCCCTTTAGTCTTACACTGCAAAACTAAGGACGGCTGGCGCAGATAGCTGTCGTGCAGCTTTGCGCGAAATAAAAAAATAGCATAATCTCTCTGTATTTTCTAGGCTACTATCAGTTTAAGGATTTGTACAATTGTTGCTGTATTATAACGATATAGCTTCATACGAGTTAAACAAAAATGTGCGCTCGACAAAGATGAAAAAACAGACGTGAAAAATATAATTAATTAGTGTATTGGAAAATAAACATAGAATTAAAGTTTATTTTCATTTTACAGCACGACGATGTTGTTTTGAATTAAGCACAAAGCACGGGCATCGAAACCCGGTTTTTAGTGTTGCAAATCCCCAGACACACCGCTGAGCCACTTGGAGTCGTTTTCAGCGCGTATGATGTTATTTAATAATAACACTAATTTACTCCATTTTGAAACAGAAATATTGCGTTAATAACGATACAAATAACGCATTTTCAGTTAAAAATAAACTTAATTTTAAAGTAGAACTAAAACTTCTTTCGGCTGTGATAAACATCTCGTTTCTTGTTAACATCTATCAATTGTAAGTATCCAATGTCAATGTAACTCTTATGTTCTTAAGAAAAATATATATTCAAATAGAGAATGAAATACGTCAAATATATATATATATATTCGTGCGTAGATAAACTCTTAAGTAAATACTCTTTTGGTTTATATTCTATTTTCTCTCTAATATAAACAGCAGAGACGAAATATATCTAAACATTTTATATAAATTAAATGTACGCTTGAACAAAAATAAATTATTCATTAGTGTATACCTACTTCTTTCTAATCACTGCAAACACTCCACTAATGCATCCATTAAGCTACTAAATAACGAGTTGTTTAAGAAACGCTTGTGATGTTTCATAACGGGAGCTTAAGAACATTTAATTTATGTGTATTTATTGTCATCAAATATTATTCAATCAGACTAAACCTTTCCTCATTATTTGTTTTAGGGTTAGATTCGTAGTCAAATAATTGTCTAGCACTTGTTGATTTTTAATAAGTTACGAAACTGTCAACATAATTAAAGTTAAATATATTCATGTTTTATGAGGAAATTACTTAAAGAGTAAGATGTACATCTTCTATAATTATTGTTGTTCGTGAATTTCGTTATGGTGAACCTTGTAGAATAAACTGGGATCTTTCGTGATGACGAGAAACCCACTTGAACTAAAATGTATCTCAAGACGGCTGGTAATGGTATTAAACAAAGATGACCTGAAGATGACCTAAGAAGATCGAAACGTTGTTCTCTATTTTATTTTAATAAAAGTTCTAATACCCATACCAGCCGTCTTGAGATAATTTTTGAGGCCTTATATTTGACGAATGAACAATTGACCCCCACCAGTAGCACAGCGGCAAGTCTGCGGATGTACATCACAAAAAAGCGAGTTTTGATAATTGTGGTGAGCAGAACACAGAGAGTCCATTTTGTAGCTTTGTGCGTGATTCAAAAACAACAACAATGGATTATGTTATCAGCTTTTATGCAAAAGTAGAACTTATTTAGACATTTCGATAATATTATTTTATCTCAAAAATTTCATAAACAAATCTTTGCTATATATATGTAAAAACGGCTCGTTTAGGTTGAGAAAATATTTTACGTAGAGTAGTCGTTTTTACATATATATTTCTCTACAATTGGGTTTTCTCGGCATCACTAAAATCTTTGCTACAGTTTCAATCGATTTAACAATTGTTCAGTGGAATATCTGTGTCTACACAGAACGCTTCTAAAACCTGTCACTTGTGTTAAACGGTTTAATTGTCTAATTACCAACAAAATGTTCACTTTGTGAATTGGTTAACAAACCTTTAAAGAGAAGCTGAGATTAAAATATATATATTTTTTAGCTTATTTGTCAGTGATTTACGTTTAGAAATTCCCATATGAACGCAAAGAGATATAAGTTGTTGTTTTTGAATTAAGCACAAAGCTACACAAAGGGCTATCTGTGCTCTGCCCACCACGGGTATCGAAACGTTGATTTTAGCTTTGTAAGTCCGCAGACATACCGCTGAGCCACTTGGGGGGCAGAGATATAAGGAAACAATAGTAACATTTGTAGAAATTCGTTTCTTCTAACAGTAATGTGTGAAGCAGTGAAAGTGTATATAATCTTGTCTAAGTCATTAGAACTTGGATATTTTGTTTAAGTATATCTAACACGTGTAGTTTCAGCGCAGTTTTCTTTCTTTCTATTACTCGAACAAGAGACGTAAGATATAACTCAAAATCAAACAAATGCTCACAGGAAATCGATAATTCATTTTATAAGGTACATCACAGTCTTAGTATCAAGGTCAGTAAATCTTTCAAGCATTACCTAACGGAGATTGAATTACACCTCTGACAAAGGCAAGTAAAGTCTTACTCTGGTCTCTAAAGATAAATAAAAGTATTGGCGTGTTTTACGAATTTCGCGCAAAGCTACACGAGAACTAACTGTGCTAGCCCTCTCTAATTTAGTAGTGTAAGCCTAGAGGGTAGGCATCTAGTCTTTACCAACCACTGTCAACTCTTGGGCTACTCTTTTGCCAACGAATAGTGGGATTGACCGTAAGATTATAACGCCCCTACAGCTGAAAGGGCAAGCATGTTTGGCGCGACGGGGATGCGAACCCGCGACCCTCAGATTACGAGTCGCACGCCTTAACACGCTTGGCCATGCCGGGCCAAAATGTTTCATCAGTACAACGTATATAGTGATTTCAGTCTCCTGTCACAATAGTCACTCTCTTAAAGAACTTGTAATTAGTAACATAGCAACTTTGTAACATTTTTTTTTTCAAAATTATTGGTTTGTTTGTCTTGAAAAAGGAAATCAGTTAGATAATATATTATGAGGTGAAGGCCTGAGGTTCCTTGACGCTGAACGAGTACGACGCAAAGTAAGAGACTGAACACAAAACTGCACAAAATAAAAACAGTGTTAAAATTAAATACAAACAGCACTGCTTGACGTGTTGTTAAGAGCTGGATATACAGAGATGGTTTTTGTGGGTGGCTTTTAGTAGTTATATGTGCTTTGACCACGACGCGGAGTGAAACCTTGGACCTAAACTTTGTAAGTTTCACCAACATGGGAAGACAAATAGATAGGGATAGAGACCTCTAATATTCCTTTCTCAACAATTTTAACTTAAAATTAAGCATCAATATAAACATGTTAGCAAATGAGGGTCAATCTTTTAAACTGCTCACAACAAAATAATATAAAGTAAAATATACAAGTGAGCCAAAGAGAATCAATTTAGTTAAAGTTTCATAATCTCCTAGAATCTCAAGGGTGAGCGAAAGCATTATACTGTCGACAGTAAACACTCGCTTACTCCGGGTCCACGCCCTATTCACCTGACAGAAGGCCGCTCTCAAGTCAGCAAGGTAATTTCAAGACCTTAAGACATATCTCCGTTTACCATTGTTACAGTTTATCGTGTTTCATATTACAATAATGTATTGTGATAGAAGAAGGCTGTGATTTGTTTGGTGACTCATCTGTCTTATAATAGAAACGTAGTAGCTTTCTTTAGAGATGTTCTAATGTAACGTAAACAAAAGTACTCTGAACTTAAAAAAAAACAAACCAGACAGAAAACATGTGTAGCATCACTGACTGATTTTTTTCCTGCCCTCGTTATATTCAAGCTGATCCTGTCCATCTACATTTAAAAGTTAAAACCAAATTTAAAGATAACTTAAATTGATCAAGAGATCGTAATTCGTTCTCATTTCATTAAAATTAATTAAAATACAAATAAAGGAAATCGATGAAACACGTGTTATAAAAACTAGTCCTAAATATTTCAAGGCAAGTTAAACATGTTAAGCACAAATATATTAACAACAGTAAACTACAACTTTTAGGAAAGTTTGTTTGTTTTGGAATTTCGAGCAAAGCTACTCGAAGTCTATCTGCACTAGCTATCCTTAATTGCCCTGAGATTACGAGTCGAACGCCTTAAACCACCTGGCCATGCCGGGGCCTTTAGGAAAGAATAGACAATACAAGAATGGAATAATTAACAATAAATACACACAATACAAATATAAAAACTGTGGTATTGATACAAACTCCAGTCACACATACACATCCTTCAACACAACAGTAGTACGGAGCACATCAAGAATTAAAGATCGTTTTATACGAACTTAAAATATTACATTGTAAACATCATTTCTGTATTTCAGGCAAATACTGTGAAAACAATTCATAATAAAAGCAAAAAATATTCATTTAAAGTTTAAGCAAAATGAACCAATATAATTTAAGTTACCTTAGTAACATAAAGGATACAATATTAAGTCATTCTTAAAAATGCCCCCATTAGTACAGCGGTATGTCTCCGGATTTGCAACGCTAAAATCAGGGGTTCGATTACCCGCGGTGGGCTCAGCAGATAGCCTCCTGTGGCTTTGCTCTAAGAAAACACACACATTCTTAAAATACGTAAAGTTATAAACAAAACCCTTCATAATCTAAATAAAACCTTTACGAAGTATGAAAAAGTACATATGTTTACATAAAAACAATAAATAGGCTAATAGGCAATATAAATAATACAAATATGTACAAACTATTAAAGAAGTTGGAGTCATTTATCTATGGAAGACCTAATTCCAGGTCTTCAAATGAAGATAACGTGTGTGAGACGTAGTGGTCTGGTGGACAACTCTCGGGGTCTTTGGAGAACCTATCGAATCTGCACCCATTCTTCCATCTAAGTTGACCACCTGATCTTAATCATGGGTGTTTACAGCCATGATCTACAGGTGGCTGGTTGGTGATTTCAGTTCGTCCAACCACATTTATTAGGTCTTCACTAGTTCAGCGATGGAAGTCAATGCCTAATTATTAATGACGGCTGCTGTCTTCACTGTTGGCATTGTATTGATGGATTAAGCTTTCCGTTTCTTCATGTGGACATGACACTGGCTACTGTTTGTAACACGGGTCCATCTTTCAGAATTAGTTCTTTCACAAAAGCCAATGCTTGTGGAATATTACAATATCAAAAGAGGCTCGTGACAATTATTGTAGTACTAGTCCTTGTGAAGTCACGATAAATAAACAACAGTTGAAAGGTTTATTTTTCCCAGTTTTCCGGAAAATAAAGTTCGTTTTTGTTTCTAACTTTATCAATAAAATAAAATTTGTTATAATAAAAATTATTATAACATAAATGAAATGTACGTTTCAATTTTACAATTAAATTAAAATAACAACATTAACTCTATTTTAAAACATATTTATACATTCAAAACTATTTGACAGTTGATAGTTTATAAATTAACGTACTTTATTTAATGTAATTTTCAAACAACGTCTTTATACGATTTT
The DNA here is from genome assembly GCF_004210375.1 of Tachypleus tridentatus. Taxonomy (NCBI): domain Eukaryota; kingdom Metazoa; phylum Arthropoda; class Merostomata; order Xiphosura; family Limulidae; genus Tachypleus; species Tachypleus tridentatus. Next base: position 118,580,207 of record NC_134825.1, read on the forward strand.
AGAAGTATTTATGCCAATCCCAAGAAGTAGGTTTGTATTTTACTCAGAACGTGAAATTCTCTAGACTTATACAGGTTTTGTTTCTCATGTGACTTACTTTTCTTCTCAGTAATCTTATTTCACCAACCCTACATAGTGATGTTTTTATGATGTTACATCTCAGTCTTAGAATCAAATAATAATATCAGTTAACATGTCCCTGTCTATTTAACTCAATGCGGAGTAAGTGAAGAGAGCTAAACAGTATTTTGTGATTTGTGAGACAGCGACTAGCAAAAATGCTTACAGTAGAAAACAAATTCTTCTAATACGAAGTCTGGGAAACCTAGGGACTAGTTACAAATCTGGGATTTGTTATGGTTTGTTTTAACGACTGTTTCCTGTGTGATAATCTGGTGTGTTATACTGTGTTTAACGTAAAGCTACAGGTATCTTATTTAACGATAATACATCATAAACAAATTTTATGATTGGTGATTAATCATTTCTTAGACGAAATAAAACTATTAAAACATTTCATACTCGTAGCTGAAAAGCATTGTAGGTGAAGGAAGACAAGAGCTCTTTATGTTGGATATAAACATTGGCCCTGATAGTCAAAAGTCCTAGGTTAAAGCCCCAGTGTCGAAATTTCTTTTCATTTATTAATGTAATCATGGGTGAGTGTTCAAATTCCTAACAGTCTCCTTTACTTGGATCTAGGAATTACATCTACTGGATCAGCCATTCCAAACTTTCTTATAATCAAGCACCTATCGTCTGACATCAGATCTCTTAATTTTAAAATATCTTTCACAGATGTCTCACAAAGCCAAGTTGGTCTCGAATCTTTGATGATTAACAACCATCCTAACTTGTAATAATCGATCACAAGATGCTGTCCTTGTGGACAATATTACAAATCTCTTTCAGTTATTACATTATCAATAAAACAAGGTGACGATCGTACAACTACTCCCATCTGTAATAATAATAAATTATTATTCAATGTTCCATTAGAGCTGTGTGGCACATCTTTCATCTGGTGTTCCTTATTTGACTCACTGTACATCACTATAGTCATTTCAGCTTTTCTTCTTCTTACCGTGACATCTTGGTCTCAAACACAGAAACCTGCTCAAACCAGGATACAAGAGGTTTGACTGTAACGTACTGTTGTAGCTAGTCAATGTGTTGCTCAAACCAGGATACAAGAGGTTTGACTGTAACGTAGTGTTGTAGCTAGTCAATGTGTTGCTCAAACCAGGATACAAGAGGTTTGACTGTAACGTAGTGTTGTAGCTAGTCAATGTGTTGCTCAAACCAGGATACAAGAGGTTTGACTGTAACGTAGTGTTGCAATGTGTTGCATTAATTAACTTACAGTGGCTTATGATCACTATATCTTAAACATCAGTAGCACCATATGACAGAGTACCAGGTGTGTATCAGTCTAACTGGAAGTAAGTTGTTTCCATGCAACTTGTTTATATCAAAATCATACGTTATACACTCGAACTTCTAATCCTTGACCTTTCTTTCTAATAATTCTCTGTTATATAGCAGCCTTTCGTAATTACTAGCACACAGATATTGGTTATTTCACATATTTTTTAAACATTTTAACATGCATGCTTTAGTGGTAGAGCGGTACTTCAAACCCACAAGCAGCACTATTATCTATCCAAATACGGACACGAGTGGCGAACGCCCAGCTAATCTTTGTTTCGTTATATGAGTTACAAAATATAATTTATCGCAGACGAGACTTCGATAGATTATATTACGTATGGTACGTCTTAGGATTTCAAATAGTCGGAAATTTAGACTTAGAAGTTAATTGAACGTAAATATGTATCATTTTCTTCATATTTGCTAACAAGATTGATACACAAGCGTTTCTTTCTTAACTTATATTTTAATATACAAACAACAATACAATTTATGATAACGGTTATTACAAACAGTTAATACAAATATCGACGATCCGGCATAGCCAGGTTGTTAAGACACTTGACTCGTAATCCGAGAGTCACTGGTTTGAATCCCAGTCGCACCAAATATGCTCTCCCTTTCAGCCGTGGGGGCCTTATAATGGGACGGTCAATTCCACTATTCGTTGGTAAAAGAGTAGCCCAAGAGTTGGCGGTAGGTGGTGATGACTAGCTGCCTTCCCTCTAGTCTTAAACTGCTAAGTTTGGGACGGCTAGCGCAGATATCCCTCGTGTAGCTTTGCGCTAAATTCAAAACAAACCAAACAAAAGTTGTACTAAGTTACAAACTGTACTGAGTCTTCTGTCTGGTATGGAACTAAATATTTTATCGTCAGTTCACCAGGAGCGGATTCTTATGTTGATATTCTTACACTTCGTTCAATGGCTAGCTTCACGCCATTTACAAGCTGACTTTTCTCCGACGTAGATGTTTAACGTCCTCCGAGGAATACTAACGTTCGAAGTTAATTCACTCTAAAATTGAGGTGGAAGTAATAATGGCAGTTACTAATATTTTACACAAACAGACACATCGTACATTGTTGATTCTTATGCTCGAGAATATTCTACAAATTCAGATAACAGGCGGGACTTTCGTAACACATATTTAATGGTATTAGCTACACTCATTTTTAAATATATATTTAACTAAAATAAACATCAATATTGAAATAAATATACAGTAGTAACTCATCAAGATGCAGTTGGTTTCAGCAAGACTAGAAAACTTTATAAGACTGTATATCCCACTCTGTCAAACCATCAGACTGAGTATGGTAAAATGAAGTGGTCATCTTCACCACACCCAACGCTCTACATGATCCAGGAAACAACTGGTTTTGAAAACGTTTTCCTTGTCTGTGTGAATCTATTTGGGTGTTAAGTATCCAGTGATTCAGTGTCATGTCAACACGTGAGTAATTTAAAGTATCGACCAATGAATAAACCTTGATTTACTTAGTGACGTGACAGCTAACGTGAAATGATTTTCAGAGAACACTAACGGTACTCTGCTCTAGTCTCTAAAAAAAAAAAAAATAGTCTAGGCTAGTTTTCCTTTGAACAGCACAAACTGTTTCGGGCCAACTATAGTATCTTGACTCGTGTACGTCAAGTAGAACTGACATCACACTCGTATGTGTGACATCTTGGTGGCTTCTAAATCTCAAATTTTATAAATGCTTGGATATTAGGTACCTCAAAACCCTTGATACCACTATATGCAACAAATGATTGAAATCACGTCCCGATTATTGATTAAGGCTGTACAGCATGTCATCCCACTCTTTGGACTGTTCCTACAAGTGCTATAGACTGCACACAGTGGTACCACGTTCATCCTCTCACGATGTATGCGCTGTTTTACAGTTTTCCAATTGCACTTATTAGAGTTAATTAGAGTTAATTCAAACTGAAGTCACCAGGTTTCTAACTTCATTTTTTGATAAACAATACAATAGAATTAATCGACAAACAAACATAAAATTGTGTCGATAAATTAATCTAAAAAATATTGTTGATATACGTTTTTTAACTAAGCTAGATCACAGACGAACTTTCGTTCTTTCTTTAATCTTCTAGTTTCAATGTCAAATCACAAACTCTACTGTTTGATTTTTCTCTAACCTCTAATTTATGGCATTGTCTTAAGTAGAATAGCACTAAGGCTGGCCAACTAGCTAACGTGTCTCGATTTAGATTTGTAGGTCCAAGGTTCGACACGTAGAGTGCCTCTGAATACACTTCGTATTTTCTACTAAGTGTCACAATTATCTCACATTCTTAACTTACTAATAGCCATGACTGAGACTTAGGGGTTCTTAATCTGGTTGTTTATCTAATATATACCAGAAGGGCATCTTTCATCGGCTTAACAACTGACTCTAATATTTAAGTTCACTTCTTTCTTTTTAACCGTTTAAGTCCCTAAACGTAACGCCATCTCACTTTTTGATGAAAAAAAATCTTTTATAAATCGATTTTAAAGCTAACTAAACAGTGCACGCGAAAGTAGTTAAAAAATCGGTGTAACGCGCATTACATTTCAACTCTTATGTGTCATCATAGCTTCTAAACAGCTCACATTTTATGATAGATAGAACCTCATCTAAAATTCTGTTTAAATATTGAGTTTTAATTCAAACCATAAAGAAAAAACAAACAAACTCCAAAATAATAAATAACTGAGAACCAAAAACTTAACAATAGACTTCACTACTTTTAACAATAGACAATAGACTTCACTACTTTTTACAATAGACAATAGACTTCACTACTTTTAACAATAGACAATAGACTTCACTACTTTTTACAACAGCCAATATACTTCACTACTTTTTACAATAGACAATAGACTTCACTACTTTTTACAATAGACAATATACTTCACTACTTTTACAATAGACAATAGACTTCACTACTTTTTACAATAGACAATAGACTTCACTACTTTTTACAATAAACAATAGACTTTACTACTTTTTCTTCAACACATTTCTATTCTTCACAACATTTAACAACAATGTACCTTTTGCTTTATTGGACTTTTATTTATTTGATTGTGCTTTATATCCTTTGACCAGGTGGGTCAAGGCGTTCGACTCGTAATGTGAGGGTCGCGGGTTCACATCCAAGTTGCACCAAACATGTTCGCCTTTTCAGCCGTGGAGACGTTATAATGTAACGGTGAATCCCACTATTCGTCAGTAAAAGAGTAGCCCAAGAGTTGGCGGTGGGTGGCACAACTAGCTAGTTGCCACAACTAGCTGCCTTCCGTCTAGTCTTACACTGCTAAATGAAGGACGGCTAGCGCAGATAGCCCTCGTGTAACTTTGCGCGAAATTAAGAACAAACAATATCTATAGCAAACATATCTTTATTTACTACACTCTGTTGTTCGAAAACACGTTATTTATCATTACAATAACAATAATGAAATCATTTACAATCCTCTATATGTAGACTTTTGTCCATGACTTATCGTCCATTCTCATATCTATACATAGCATCCTACGTTATTTTAGTAATTATTTATTTACTATTCACATATGAGACAAGTTTTATTAATTGTATGTAAATTCACGAATAATTAAAGATTATCTTAGGGCATTAATAGTTGCTACCTTGATATGTAATAATTGTACAAAACGACCCTGGGAAAGTGAAAAGAAAATGTGGAATTGTAATAAACTTTCGTGACGAAATTGATGAAGGACCATCAACGGCAGAACTGAAAATTTGTTATACCTCCCTGATGGTCCTCCACACCAAGTTTGTTATACCACCCTGATGAGCCTCCACACCAATTTTGTTATACCTCCCTGATGAGCCTCCACACAAATTTTGTTATACCTCCTGATGAGCCTCCACACCAATTTTGGTGAAAATCCATTCATACTAATACGATGTAGAAAAGTATTTGTTTTAAATTTCGCGCAAGGCTACTCGAGGGTATCTGCGCTAGCCGTCCCTAATTTAGCAGTGTAAGACAAGAGGAAAGGCAGCTAGTAATCACCACCTACCGCAAACTCTTGGGCTACTCTTTTTACCAACGAAAAGTGGAATTGACTGTCACATTATGACGCCCTCACGGCTGAAAGAGCGAACATTTTTAGTGCAACAGGGATTCGAACCCGCGATATTCGAATTACGAGTCGAACGCCTTAACCCACCTGGCCATGCCGGGCCGCGATGTATGGAACATGCACGTGCTACAGACAGTACTATTATATATATACAGATAAAATACCAGTTTCTGTATATGCAAACTTATATTAATGATTTGTTATCCATTCGTATACATGCAGAATTTTATTAATAAATTATTAATTAGATACGTTTGAAAGTTGTTTGATGCTAACTGTTAAAATCAAAGCCTGTTAACCTGTGTTTCTATATAAAGCTCAATAATAATAATATTTGCAATATGTTACGGAGGAAAGCTAAGCCTAATGAATGAATGTAACAGTTGTTACAGAATTCGAACCTTAAGTTCCTAATAAAACAAAATAAAAGCTTCAACAAAATCAACTAAAGACAAATTCACTCATCAGTTATTTTCTAAACTTAATTTTTCCACATTACATTCAACTTTTGAAAACAAATGTCGGCTATCACCAGTATTTAGCAACATCCATATTTGTTTCTTATATACTTGTACATTACAACACTTTTATTGTACAAAATGTCGATGCTAAGATACTATTATTCTTTTCACTGCAAAAATTGAAAAGTTTTACATTAAAGGAATATCAGAACAAAAAGGAAAATAAACCCCTGAGACTTTTGTTTATTTTTAAATTTCGCGCCAAGAAACACGAGGGCTATCTGCGCTAGCCGTTCATAATTTTGCAGTGTAAGATTATAGGGAAGGCAGCTAGTCATCACCACCCACCGCCAACTCTTGGGCTACTCTTTAACCAACGAATAGTGGGATTGAACGTTACATTATAACGTCCCCACGGCTGAAAGGGCGAGCATGTTTGGTGCGACCGAGATTCGAACCCGCGACCCTCGGACTACGACTCAAACCCCTTAACTACCTGGTCATGTCCGGGCCTCATCTCAAGCTACAGATAAATAAAACAGATATTCCCATAAATTAAGGTCTTAATATAAATAAAATTAATAGACCATTAGGACAGCCAGAAAGACGTCAATACAATTAGGTTTCTCCCGTAGGACTAAGTCAATACCAACGTAAATGGAAAATGACTGTCATTACTTAATCTGGACATAATGAAGTAATTTGAACTCAGTCCAAATCTTTGTTTAGTTCCAAATAAAGAGGGGATAAAAATGTAAATTATACGTGAAGAATTATTACTACTGATTACACTGTGTAAAAAAATTTTACTTTTTCTTGTTCCTGGACAGAAAGTGGTATTTCCCAATTGCTTATGCCTAAAGTAAATGGAAAAGACCTGTTTTTCTCTTCAAATTTTGCTTTTGTGACCTGGGAGCGTATAACGAAACCATGATGTGAAACTATATTAAGGGGCTGATACGTGAAAGTGATTTACATTACAGTCGCAAATCTCGAAAAACTACTCACTTCTAAACATTTTTTGTATAACTTTGGTATAAATACATGAAAATCTTGATTCATATGTTGTTTTATTCAGACCTTATCTAAATGAAAATGTGCAAATTTGTCTGTTTTTACAGAGAAAATAGGTTAATTTCTAAATTTCATTATCCAGGTCACAAAAGCAAAGTTTGAAGTGACTAATGGTCATTTTCTGTACTTTTACAACATAAGTAATTAAGAAATAACATGGACTATTCTTTTAGAGAAACAACTTACACACATTTCATCAGTTCAGCTTCTTTAACATAAACACGTTACGTCATGATCCAAAAATCACACAAGAAGGATAATAAAAGAAAAAAGCCATATTTGAAGCAACTGATTTGTTAAGATATACGTGTTTCTAATCACGAGTTTCGTATTACTTCAACTACATCTCGAATGAGGCTAGTCTGATTGGCTTAGTTCGATTTTTAACAGATATTTTTGGTAAAATAAAGACAGTTTGAGAACACAATTTTGCAAGCAGGAATAAAATATAAGAGTTGTTGTTTGTACAGCCATAACAAATAATATATTATACAGAAATGTTATAGGGTATTAGCGATCCGTAGAGGGCTATAAATAATAAAAATTGGATTTTGTAATTGAATTCTGTGAGGCCTAGTTTAGCTACTTTATTCGTTCTTCAAAGTAGCGCTGATAAACTGTGATTTCAGTCCTATTATCCTACTCCAAGTGTATCACAGACTAGACTAAGACTCACGTTGTCTCATTTTCTCTAAAATTAACGTTCTGATGAGCAAGGAATATTACAAATACACAACTTCTATGTTGTCGGAGTAAAAAGAACTAAAACGTTACTGCTTGCAAATTAGAACTGTGGTGTTCTCAGATCAGATGATTTATTCAAATAATATTAAGTTGGTTCTCATTATGAGAAGAAATTAAACGAGATAATTTCTGAAGTTTTGTAAACTTCTAAATTTCGAGACAAATTAATAAATATATTGCGTACTTGATTTCAGTGGTAAAATATTAATAAAAATATTACATACTTGATTTCAGTGGTAAATATTAATAACATATTACATACTTGATTTTAATAGTCAAATATTAATAAAAATATTACATACTTGATTTCAGAGGTAAAATATTAATAAAAATATTACATACTTGATTTCAGTGGTAAAATGTTAATAACATATTACATACTTGATTTCAGTGGTAAAATATTAATAAAAATATTACATACTTGATTTCAGTGGTAAAATATTAATAAAAATATTACATACTTGATTTCAGTGGTAAAATATTAATAAAATATTACATACTTGATTTCAGTGGTAAAATATTAATAAAATATTACATACTTGATTTTAATAGTAAAATATTAATAAAAGTATTACATACTTGATTTTAGTGGTAAAATATTAATAAAATATTACATACTTCATTTAGTGGTAAAATATTAATAAAAATATTACATACTTGATTTCAGTGGTAAAATATTAATAAAAATATTACATACTTGATTTCAGTCGTAAAATATTAATAAAAATATTACATACTTGATTTCAGTGGTAAAATATTAATAAAATATTACATACTTGATTTTAATAGTAAAATATTAATAAAAATATTACATACTTGATTTTAGTGGTAAAATATTAAAAAAATATCACATACTTTTTTTCAGTGGTAAAATATTAATAAAAATATTACATACTTGATTTTAGTGGTAAATATTAATAAATATATTGCATACTTGATTTCAGTGGTAAAATATTAATAAAAATATTTCATACTTGATTTTAGTGGTAAAATATTAATAACAATATTACATACTTGATTTTAGTGGTAAAATATTAATAAAAATATTACATACTTGATTTCAGTGGTAAAAATATTAATAAAAATATTACATACTTGATTTCAGTGGTAAAATATTATTTTGTTTATGTTGTAATAGTGGCTCGGCATGGCCAAGTGTGTTAAGGCGTTCAAGGCGTACTCCAAGGGTCGCGGGTTCAAATCTCGGTCGCACTAAACTTGCTCGCCCTTTCAGCCGTGAGGGCGTTATAATGTGATGGTCATTCTCACTATTCGTTGGTAAAAGAGTAGCCCAAGAGATGGCGGTGGATGGTCATGACTAGCTGCCTTCCCTCTATTCTTACACTGCTAAATTATGGAGAGATAGCGCAGATAGCTCTCGTGTAGCTTTGCGCGAAATTCAAACAAAAAACAAACAAACACTGCGCAATATAAAAAAAAGAACAATGAGAGAAATTACAAACCCTCGACCAGCCGTACATTTTCGGATTTTTGGAGTCAATATTTTACTGAAATTCGATCCTAATGTGATTTATCTTCACACATTTATTATTAATAAACTGAGAAAACCTCCTATACATCCTTTGTAAACTTGTATCAAAGTATCTAATATCCGAAACTGGATCCAGACCAGATTTGGAGAACACCCTCCTAAGGACTACATCTCCTGTAACAAAAATTCACATAAATAGATTTATTATTTTTGGAGATAGTGTGGGTATAGAGACCTAAGTGCAATACCCGTGCCCCTCTCCTTTAAGGAGAGGATAATTACTACAAACCCAAGGGTCGTTCGGGCCAGAGCTTTGTCTGGAATACCTAATTCTATAAATAAGGTTTTGCGTGGAATGGTAATATATGATTATAATGCGAGTCACGAATTTGACTTCGAGGACGTTACGTGGTACGCATGCTCTCTATTTGAGTTCTCTGGATGATATGAGTAAGATGTTATAATTAATATGTTCATGAAATTCCTTTAATGATCAACTACACTTTATATTCTATCGTAGTAAAGGTATCTATTGATAAATCCCCTATTCTGTTTCAAACCCCTAATCTCCAAAATAAAGATTTGGATCTGGTTGCACATCATCACCCAATTTGTCATAAATATAAGAAAGAAAAAAAACCCATAAATTTGTTCCTTATATTTTGATCTAAATGAAGCTAATTTTGAGTTCGAACCGCTTCAAAACCATTGTAACTTGCCATACGAATAAATATGCTTTGTTTGATTCATGTACTGGAATTTATTTAAAAAATCAAATAAATTACATAATATTCAATATTAATTAATAATTAGTTTTCCCAAATAAATAATTGCAGAAAATATGAAGATAGAATCAAAATATTAACTATTTTTAATAATTTTTGGCTTTAAGTTTCATTGATGAAGATATTAAAAACCTTACACACTCACTTGAAACTTAACTAAGAACTAGAAACACGAACAATGAGTTTATTAGCGCAACGGTGTTTAATCTAGATTATGAGAAACTAAAAAAAATAATTACATGTCTATTCTCGTCTAATTAGTCAGGTGATAAGAGATAGGTTAACGGTCTGCATCAAGAAGTGATTAACAAGCAAACAGCCATAAATCATGGTGGTTTTAACTGGGAATAACTAATACAGTTTAGGTAATTATTCACATTAAGAAACAATCTGGATAACAAACAAATCTACCGATTGCTGACAGTGTGAGCAACACTTTTATTTCAAAGAAAGAAATATTAGTGAATTTCCAAATGAGACTCATATTAAGAAATATTTGTGAATCTCCAAATGATACTCATATTAAGAAATATTAGTGAATCTCCAAATGAGACTTATATTAAGATCCTACCGAGCACTGATGTCAAGTTGCAAAAAAGAAATCCAATATATTTTTCTTATGAGATGAGGAATAAATATCCTTAAATAACTTCTGAGTAACATAGAAAAATATTCTCTGTTCTAAGCCTAATAAGTAATATATGTAAACGTAAAAAAGAAAATACTAGATACAGGAGAATACAATAATACTATAGACATATAGTATTAAACACAAGTGAACGTATTGAACATCAGTATCATCCAGTTAGTGCTGTCTCGAAAGGTGTTTTTTCTTTAAAACGATATATCACGATCTTAATAAATCGTCATCAAAGTACGTTTTGAATGTTTAGAGCTAATGATATCCAATATTTGTATCTTTATCTTTTCGCTCTTTGTCTACGTTATATATAAAAAAAGAAGTTATATTTTCATATTTTATATCACACTTACATATCAGAAATATTGTAACAAAATTAATGATACAAAATGTAATTTGTTAATATTTTAAGCTTGACAAATTATGTAAGTGAACTTGAATATTAGACATAATAGGGTTAACTTTATATGAATGTATTTCATTTTATGAATTTTGATAAAGAAATGTTTTATATCATTTTTTTCTTCCTTGATGGGTTTGCTGTATCTTAACAAGTGAATATAATGAAATTATTCGAATAAAGCAAAGACGAAGACTGAAAACCTAATTTCAGCTGGTTTTATTTTGTTTTCTGAAGATATGAATTAAATATTCAGTTACCAGAAACGATAAATGTGTATCACATAGGACGAACACGTTTTCACAACAAAACGGCAGTCCTGAAACATATGGAAGAAAGGGGAATCTTCAAGAACCGCGGCTGCAATTAAATCTCAAGTCGATCGAGTGATGGAGTTACGGGCTAAACGTTTGTACTTCAAAGAAAACTCAAAGCATTTCTATGAGCTAATATGCCGCGGCTGAAAATGTAGATCAAGATCACAAGAGTTTAAATAATTACGAGTTTGTATATTACACTTTTAGTTCAGTGAAACTTAAACATACCTCGCTAAAAGCCCGCAATCTGCGGGTGACAAAGATCCCATTACACCAAACATGCTTGCCCTTTCAGCCATGGGGGTGTTGCAATGTAACACCCTTTGATAAAATAATAACCCTAATTGAATGGTGATGATTAGCTACCTTTCCTTTGGTTTTGAACTGCTAAATTAGAGATAACCAGCACAGTTAGCTCTCATTAGATTTCTGCGTTATTTGTAATAAACGTCACTGTATCACTTTTCTATAGATGGCGCGTCGTGCGTAGAAATTATTCCATGTTAGTGCATTATTTAAAATATTTGTTTTTACTTCAAGAATATCTCACACTTAATATTACAACCCATATATAATTGCGATAATTAACAAAATTATTCTTTTTCAGGGTATTTTTAATACTGTTTTTAGTAGAAAAAAAATAATGCAATTAACATCTAGGATATATCTATGAAATAAATAGTTTTTTTGTCTTTTAAAGAAAAACAAACTTACCACCTGCGAAGAAAGACTAATTTGTTCTATACACAAGAAAAACAAACTTGAAATTCCGTATTGTATAATTCAAGCTTTTGAGACAGTTTCAATATATATTTATTAAATAAACTAGAAATACAGATAATATGAATATTAAATATATTTCATACCGACTTGAGAGAGTTATTTGTTGAGTATAACATTGAAACTGCAAGCCTGAGAATAGCCACTTAGTTAAGGCGTAATCAGAGGTTCGCGGGTTCGAATCCCAGTCGCACCAAACATGTTATTCATTTCAGATTTTATTGGACTAGAGAGAAGTCAGCTAGTCATCGCCACCCACCGCCAACTCTTGGGCTACTCTTTTACCGACGAATAGTGAAATTGACCGTCACATTATAACAACCCAAAACCCGCGACCCAAAATGAAGATGAATCGAAGTCAGAGTGTCAACCATCCTAATATTACAGTCCATTAACAGTAAAGTCGGTGAGAGAAACAAAAATAAATGCAAGTTATGCCTTCATGAAGCAAAAAACATTTGAAAAATATTGATTTGTCGAGAAAAAGTGTGTGTGTGTGTTTTCTTACAGCAAAGCCACATCAAGCCATCTGCTGGGCTCACCGAGGGTAACCGAACCCCTGAATTTAACGTTGTAAATCCCTATACATATCGCTGTACTAGTGGGGAAATAAATATTCCAAAAAACTATAAAATGTTGACTGATTCAGTTCGTATTGTTTTTAGTTTTTTTAATTTTGCCCAAAGCTAGCCGTCCCGAGTTAAGCAGTGTAAGACTAGAAGGAAGACAGCTAGTCATCGCCACCCACCGCCAACTCTTGGGCTACTCTTTTACCGACGAATAGTGGAATTGACCGTCACATTATAACAACCCAAAACCCGCGACCCAAAATGAAGATGAATCGAAGTCAGAGTGTCAACCATCCTAATATTACAGTCCATTAACAGTAAAGTCGGTGAGAGAAACAAAAATAAATGCAAGTTATGCCTTCATGAAGCAAAAAACATTTGAAAAATATTGATTTGTCGAGAAAAAGTGTGTGTGTGTGTTTTCTTACAGCAAAGCCACATCAAGCCATCTGCTGGGCTCACCGAGGGTAACCGAACCCCTGAATTTAACGTTGTAAATCCCTATACATATCGCTGTACTAGCGGGGGGGAAATAAATATTCCAAAAAACTATAAAATGTTGAATGATTCAGTTCGTATTGTTTTTAGTTTTTTTAATTTTGCCCAAAGCTAGCCGTCCCGAGTTAAGCAGTGTAAGACTAGAAGGAAGACAGCTAGTCATCACCATCCACCGTCAACTCTTGGGCTACTCTTTTACCAACAAATAATGGCATTGATCGTAACATTATAACACCCGCCACTGCTGAATGAAAAAGCGAGCTCGTTTGGCGTGACGGGGATTCAAACCTGCGACTTTCGGATTACGAGTCGAATGCCTTAAGCCCCACAAAAAGTAAATGAATGTATCTATAATCGATTTTATCTATATTGTTTTATTTTCTTATCAGAGCAACGTATTGAGTTAAGGACTTTAATTTTCTTTTACTTTTTAAGATTATCTTAAAATCACAAATAAGAAAGGAACCAATTGCTCCACTTCTAAGTTATATATAAATTTTATTTTTGACCACAGCTGCACAAATCACTCATGCCGATAAAATCGTTTCCATATTGTCATGTTTATTACTTTTGTGTCTTATGACTTTCATAAGTACACTTTACTATACATCAAATCCTTATATTTGCATTTTATAACAATCGTAGAACGATCAATATTGGATTCTGATTTTGTCGTGGACAACTTGACTGCCTTCTCTTTTACATATTTGAAGAGTTAATATGTTTAGGCACTTCATATACCATCAATATTAAAGTATCCACTCGACCTTTTTACATATAAACAAATGTTCGCTTCATTACAGATGGCTCTTAAAGTGAAGTTATTAAGTTCCAGGAATGAGGTTATATGTATTCAAAAGCTGTTTGTCTTCGGTTATTTGCACCAATACGACCAGTGTATAGTTCTGAGAACAGTAAGCAATCGAGTTGGTTTATTCAAAGTACAGATTTTGTAAAACTAAAGTAAAACTTTAAAACTATCGTGAGAATGGGAAACTAAAATATTCTAACATTAATATTATTGTGAAATACAACAAATAAAGGCCCCGGCATGGCCAGGTAGTTAAGGCCCTCGAACCGTCATCCGAATGTCGTGGGTTCGAATCCCCTTCACACCAAACATGCTCGTTTCTTCAGCTATGAGGGCGTTATAACGTGACGGTCAATCCCACTATTCGTTGGTAAAACAGTAGCCCAAGAGTTGACGGTGGTTGGTGATAACAAACTGCCTGCCCTCTAGTATTATACTGCTAAATTAGGGACTGCTAGCGCAGATAGCCCTCGTGTAGCTTTGCGCAAAATTAAAAACAAACAACTCAATGAAGGTGAAGATAAAATATAAGTTATGACAACAGTACAGCAAAGTTTCATCTATATTATTAATTCATCATAGACTTTAAACAATGTTATTTGCCACTCAAGAATTTCATCGATGCTGGAACATATTGGTTGGATTACACTGTTTGTAAAAACATGAATGTTTCTTTCTTACTTTTTTGTGTATGTTTGTTTTAAATACAATCGTGAAACAGATTTGCATCACGGTCCAATGAGGTCTGTGGTAGAATGCTATGAAAACTTTATACTAAAGTCTGAGACATTTATCTGTTCTCAGAAATCAAAATATGTATATTTTTAAATGTCTTGTATAGGAATTAGAAATACCTGGATTAAAAGCAAGTGTTAGTGTCGATGAAACAGCAAGTCGACTTAAACAAATAAACTGTATGAGTTTATAATTTAAGTGTTCTGCAGTAAATACAATTATGTCCTCCAGTGGGCAGAGCACAGATAGCCCATTGTGAAGCTTTGTGCTTAATTCAAAACAAACAAAACATATTATCAACTAACGCTTTACAGAGAAGTAACAATTTTTAAAGTTTAGTTTCAAAGTGTTTTTGTCACGTTTAACCTCATAAACCTTTATTCAGTCCAAGGGTAATAAACTTAATTTTATTATACGCTAATTTAAACTAATTTCAGCACGTGGAAACCAGAATGTTGGAACGTGAAGTGTGCACGATATCCGTAACCAAGCAATAGGAAAGTAAGTTTGTGATGCGCAAAGAAATTATATATAAGATTGTTTGTTTGTTTTTTGAATTTCGCACAAAGCTACTCTAGGGCTATCTGTGATAACCGTCCCTAATTTAGCAGTGTAAGACGAGAGGAAAGGCAGCTAGTCATCACCACCCACCGCCAACTCTTGGGCTACTCTTTTACCAACGAATAGTGGGATTGACCGTCACATTATAACGCCTCCAACGGCTGAAAGGGCGAGCATGTTTGGCGCGAAGGGGATGCGAACTTGCGACCCTCGGATTATGAGTCGCACGCTTTAACACGCTTGACCATGCCGTTTTTGAAACTAGAAGATAACGCCATGCATTTGAAACCGCACTAACACGTACCTGGTTCTTTTCCATTCTGAACAAAACCTTATTCAATATGTAGACTAATAGAATAGATCAGAGCCTCCAAGGTCAATCGTAGCTGTCCTTAATTTTGAACTGTTTGTTAATGGAATATAACAAGACTCACCGCCTACAGGTTACTACTCTTGATGTGCAGTGAGATTTAGTTTGATTCACACATGAAAGCACGAAGCACATTCAGAGGCACACAGCGCAGCCTGTCACACTTAACCCTAATCTAGGCCTAATTAACAGATTCCTCTGTTCTACGAAAGACAAGACAAAAACAAACTGCAGAGGTTGGTGTTTGCTTATTATCTAAGGCTTAGAGACTTAACTTTGATCTAGTCGAATGGCTGTTGAGGAATGTTCTTGTTTCTTCTAATTTAACGTTGGTCATGAAAAAAATTTTGTTACACATACAAGAGAAACAAACATGTTTAGGAATGTTCTTAATCATAATTGTTTCTACATAAGGTTGGCAATATTCTGTTTATTATATTTTATAATATTTGTTAATTTAATCCGGTTTCAAAAGTTATTGTGCAATCAATTGGATTATATCTTGAGAATTATATGTAATAAACCAACACTGTTTTGCGATATATAGTGAAAAAAGGTTGTTGTTTTGAATTAAGCACAAACCCACACAATGGGCTATCTGTGCTCTGCCCATCAAGGGTATCAAAATCCGGTTTTTAGCGTTGTACGTCCGCAGACAACATATCGCTGAGTCAAAGGGGGCGATAGTGAAAAGTATATTTAAGTATGTATTACTCCTTCAGAAGGCATGTTATTTGAAACGTTATTTCTGGAAATATATATGAAGACTTATTAATACATGTTTTATAATTTTGAGTATAACTTATTTCTGTGATTCATATCATAAACGCCCGGCATGGCCAGGTGGGTTAAGGTGCTCGATTCATAATCTGAGATTCACGGGTTCGAATCCCTGTCGCACCAAACATGTTCGCCCTTTCAGCCGTGAGGGTGTTATAATGTGACGGTAAATCCCACTATTCGTTAGTAAAAGAGTAGCCCAAGAGTTGGCGGTGGATGGTGATGATTAGCTGTCTTTCTTCTAGTCTTACACTGCTAAATTATGGACGGCTAACACAGATAGCCCTCGAGTAGCTTTGTGCGAAATTCAAAAAACAAACAAACATATCATAAACGAACCTGAATTTTTTTTTGTGGGGAGGGGCTAAGCAATACGAGTTTTTCAGTTACCAAAACATCTCACTGTCTCATTCCACAATGTCATTGTATTTTAAGTTAGAACAAAAATCATATCTCGTATTCATAAAGAAAAACATAAAGAACATCGAACTATTTCCAAAAATCAACTATTTATAGGATAAACTTACGCGCTGCGGAAGCTTATGTTTCACGTAAATTTCTGTTGTATAGCCGATCGAAACGACTTTTACCAATTTACTGCACTATAGATTACGTACGAATTATTTGGTGTGACGGGGATTCGAACCTCTTTGAATCAAATGTTGTGACCGTGAAACAAATGTTTATAAATCATTGACATAATCCATATCCATGCGGGGAAAAAAAACTCAAAACTACACATGACATTGTGTTACACGTGCTAACACAAAATGGCGCTTTGGTCATATCCTACTTAGACACTATATCATACATGATGAAGTAGAAAAATGAGCCTATGTTGAATTTATTCTTAAAAACAAACACAATTCATTTAACACCTCTCTAGTAATACATTCATTCACATGCCAAAGGTGAAACTAAATGAACAGTTGATCAACCGTCATGAAACTCTGTGACGGAACACGGTAAAGCTAAATCGTTATAATGTGATGATCAATCCCAATATTCGTTGGTAAAGCTAAACTTTAAAGTACTGGTGGTTTAACCAACTGCTGTCTAAACGTATGTGATGTCGTGCAAACCACCAGGTTCCTCTGCGTCCTTACATCTGTTCTTACGACCAATTCTACCAAAGAATGCTAGAATGAGTTGTCATCAAGCTCAGAAGACTGACTCTTAACAAGAAGATGACTCGCAATCTGAGGATCGGTGGTTCGAATCCCCGTCACACCAAGCATGCTCGCCCTTTGAGCCGTGGAGTCGTTATAATGTGACGATCAATCCCAATATTCGTTGGTAAAAGAATAGCCCAAGAGTTGGCGGTGGGTGGTACCTTACACTGCTAAATTAGGGACGGCTAGAGCAGATAGCCCTCGTGTAATTTTGCGCGAAAATTCAAATCAATCAAGCAGATGAACGCTTTACGTCTTCAATTGTGATGAAATAAAAATAATATTACAAGATAAACCGTTATAGTAGGCTATAAACTAATTATTAATGTGTATTTAACAATGTTAGTAAATAAGCTTACTGAGTCGAAGGGTCCAAAGTTCGAGACGTAATGTTTATCAACATGCCCGACACTTTCCTTTGTGGTTACATTATAAATATGATAATCAACTTATGTGGTTCAGAAAGCTGGACAAAGGTCTTTGAGGCTCTTTCCTGATTGTTCGCTAAAGGTCAGTAGTTTAGAGTTATGGACATCTGAATCCAAAGCGAATCTCATCTGGTCATTTTGCCCACATGCATGTAACGTACTGTTCAGGTTTAAAACTTCAATACGTGCTTACCTTGTGCAGTTACATTCAGCTAGTGCAAAAATATAAAGTTCTATTCCATAACTAAATATTTTTTCCTAAAATACTTACGTTGAATATTTATTATAAATCTGTGAGTATTGGTCCATAATAACATAATGATGATCAAATTAAAAAAATATAGAAAAGTCCAAAAAATAATTAAAATACTGGACTTTTCCGTTCATTTTAGATTTAAAAAAATTCCACCTGGAATTTTTGTTCAACCGTTGTGTTTTTTTTGCTAAGTATCTTAACAAACAAAAACACGTAATTTCCTAATACGATACAATATCTGAACTGTAATGACAATAAGCAGATTATATAAAATCTGTAATTTAAAGATTAACACTAAACCCCAATGACTAGTTCGTCTTGCTTTAAGCATTATTGGATCGATATAACAACGTACGATTGCAGAATCTTAAGAAGAAATAAACAAACTTATCACAGAAGGTAGATGTACTTCGTAAAACTTGCAGAGCAGAGAATCCTTCAGCCTGATGTTAATATGTGAACTAAAAACTACATTATTTATATATAAGGAATTTATATCTTGTTATTTACATGTTTTTACGTTTTCAATTTGATTAACAGATATATGACTGAATTCGGCTCTTTAATATACTAATAGAAGACAAATTTCTCGTGAATCTTTCCTTCGAAGTTTATTTTTATAAAAATTCGTTAGGTAAACCCTAGAATCCGCATTGTTGTTAATTTCTGTCATATTTGATAATCACGTTTCTTTATCACACTCAAAAACAATTATTTCTTTAATAAAACTTCAATATACTAACCGGTCGACAATCAGTGTTATTCAATAGAACACGCACGTTACAACGTGGTTAATTTGCTTTAATTGTTTTTTCACAACGAGCCCTCGGTGTTTCAATGATAATTTTATGGGCTTAAAACACTAAGATACGGAGTTTAATTCTCTTCGGTGGGCAGAGTATAGATAGCCCACTGTGTAGCTTTACAATTATAAAAGAAAAGCCTTCTATTAATAAAATACGTCATCCATACCTTAGGTGAAGATTAATATTGTATCAAAAATACATCATTCATACTTTAGATAACATATTATATTGCATAAAAAAAAAAAAAGACAAAGTTTGCTGTATATCAAAAACTGTAACTCAATAATTGTTTCCCAGAGACCCAGCATGGCCAAGTGGTTAAAGCACCCAATCGTAATGTGTTAGTGGTGAGTTCAAATCCCCGCCGAATCAAACACGCTCGCCCTTTCAGCCGTGGGGGCGTTATAATGTGATGATGAATCCTACAATTCGTTGATAAAAAAAAAGTAGCCTAAGAGCTAACGGTGGGTGGAAATAACTAGCTGCCTTCCTTACATTTCTAAGTTAGGGACACCTAGCGCAGATAGCCCTCGGGTGACTTTGTGCGGAATTCAAAACAAACACACGAACTGCTTTCTGGATTGCACTACTCATATTACAAGAACCTTGAAACCTGTCACTTTTGAGCATTTTTACAAAATTCTGTGATCCTAGTGACTCTGAACTTGAAAAAGAATTCATAGAAATAACCTTCAAGTTGTTGGTGAGAATGCTTCTATATTTATACAATAATGTTTGCTAAACTTTTCGTTAACCCTAGTCGTAATCACTTTAAAGTAAATTTTTATCTTTTTTGTACTTTTTAATTTTGATTAACAAAATTTAAATTGACCAAGTTGCTTTCCAATTTCGTGCAAAGCTACACGAGTGCTATTTGTGTTAGCCGTCTCTAATTTAGCAGTGTAAGACTAGAGGGAAGGCAGCTAGTCATCACTACCCACCGCCAACTCTTGGGCTACTTTGTTACTAACGAATAGTAGGATTGACCCTCACGTTACAACGCCCCCACGTCTGATAGGGCTAGCATATATGGTGTGACGGGGATTCAAACCAGCAATTAAGACTCGAGTGCCTTAACCACCTGGCCATACCAAGCCATTTATCACAATAAATTGGTTGAGATGTTTAACACTAATCATTGTGCTGAAATTATTACGATACAAACTTGAATTATTTCGATTTGTCTTCGTCACGAACATGTGTTGTTTTGATAAAATCTCAACTCAGTTTACATCCGGGAACGTTATTTACATAGATAAATATATTCACAGATTTAACACCACTACATTTTACCTTCATCTACAATCAACATGTTGTCTTTTTTGTCTTATTTAGTTCGATTACACTTCTGTTAAACAGTAGAATCTAATATACTACTAATATTCCAAACATGTGTACAGTAAACATTTGAATTTGATGAACAACGTGTTACCATCGTAAAATTAACGATCAATATAAGCCACATATCACAATTCTAATTCAAGTAATTAACTACACAGACTTCTGAACGAGATTTAGACACTTTTATGTCGAAAATAATACGATTGAAATACGTAACGTCATGATATTATTAGCATAGATCATCAGTGAATTTTAAGAAACAATAAAACTATAAGTTCTATTTTTGATGTGTAGCGCCATCTTTTGAGAAATACTAAAATTACGTATCGGATACAAATGTTTTTACCGCGATTCGTATTTAGGTTGTTTTGCTCAGTTTTTCTGTCTTATAGTTACATACGATTTTGTTCCCGTAGGTGATTGGAAATTCATAATGAATTAGTTAAATTAAATATCGTTACGAACTTGCAGTCTATTTATTGTAAGATTACTTCTTTTGTCCATATTGAAGAGAAGAAAACGACACTCGTTTGTTTTGAATTTCGCGCAAAGCTACACGAGGACTATCTGCGCTAGCCGTCCCTAATTTAGAAGTGTAAGATTAGAGGGAAGGCAGCTAGTCATCGACCCAACCGTCAAATCTTGGGTTACATTTTTACCAACGAATAGTGGGATTGACTGAAATTTATAACGCCCCCACAGCTGGGAGGGGATTGACCTGGGAGGGCGAGCATGTTTGGTACGACCGGGATTCGAACCCGCGATCTTCGGATTTCGAATCGAAGGCCTGAAAACGCTTGGTCATGCCGGGCCAGAAAATATTGCTTTCTGTACTTTATAGAAATAAGCACATTGTCGAGTTAATGAAATTGAAATAGGAGTCACGAGCGCCACGTGCTGTGGAACTACTTCGTCACAACTGTCATTGATCCGGAGTCTAGACGAATAAAAGAAAAAACAAACACAGAAAGTATTAATACATTATAAAAATAAACTTTCATGAAAAGCTTGATTTGTCTAAAACCAACACTGTTGTCAAATTTACTCTAATGTCCGATACAATTTATAGACAGGACAAGAATCATCATGTACAACCAATACAGAGGATAAGAATCGTCAAATAGACAGGACAAGAATCATCACACGAGTTCATGTACAACCAATACAGAGGATAAGAATCGTCATATAGACAGGACAAGAATCATCATGTACAACCAATACAGAGGATAAGAATCGTCATACACAAACAACAGAAGAAAGTTAATAATCATATACTTAAAAATATTCTGACTGAAACATTCTAGTTAAAAAATAACTTTTACTTTTTAGGTGACGAAGAAATGTAACCTTCTTGTAAAAATAACTTGATTTGAGAAAAACAAAATTTGAATCTTCTCACCAATATCTTCGACAAAAAAATTTGAAAGAATATCGAGCATAATTATGTATTAAACAATAAATATTGTATCAACTAATTAAACTAAGAACATGCCAAATATAAAATAGGCTTAAATAGCAGTTTATAACTTTCGTCTTATTGATATCACTATTCATACCAACTACACAGTTAAAACAATAAATAACAACGATATCTATCAGACTAAACGTTTCAATGTTTTTTTGTTTGTTTTTGAATTTCGCCCAAAGCTACAACACGAGAACTATCTGCCTTAACCATCTAGTCACGACAGAATTAAAATAAACGTAAAAACATAAACGTTAAAGATTGATTTTGGCGAGTATTGTTGCTCTAATTAGAAATGTTGTTGTCAAAACGTTGCTGTCCTAGATGGAAAATGAGCAGTTATTGTAATATATAACAAAGACATTTTGTATTTCTCACGTTATTTGAAATTTGTGTCTACAACATAAATTATACTGATCTGAAACATGTGTTTTGTAAAATTTATAAGAAGAAAAAATATGCTCAAGTTTATAATAAGTATTTACTAATAGATAAGTTATTTAGTATGGGGAAAATTTGAATCCTGCTGAACGTAAAGTAAATCTAAGTGTCGTTGACTTAAAACACATTGGTTTTGGTTTGCACAACTACATGAACACGTTTACATAACAAATGTTATTAATCTACATGTAAACAAATATATGACTATTCTTCTGACAAGACCCATGAAGTGGAGGTACGATTTTTAACATGGTAATGTGAACACGAACAGAGAATATTGTTAAAGTACAGTCAATGGCCGAGCTAAGTTTGTTGTAACACACAAGAATAAAACAATAAAACAAAGACCTCTAAGACTTAAGTTACTTTCCATCTCGTGTTACAAGTGTTATTTTGTGAAAAATGAATTAGTCGTAGTTATGTACTACCCATAAATATATATATATATATATATATATTCCCAGTATAGTGTAACCACCACTCTCTTGATGTTATTTTGGGCAGTAGAAGATTTTTATGTTCCAAATACC
Organism: Tachypleus tridentatus; assembly: GCF_004210375.1. Lineage (NCBI taxonomy): Eukaryota > Metazoa > Arthropoda > Merostomata > Xiphosura > Limulidae > Tachypleus > Tachypleus tridentatus. Next base: position 118,603,220 of record NC_134825.1, read on the forward strand.
CCGATAATTTTGGTGGAAAATTTTCTAAAATACATTACGCAAACAGTTGTTTATCAAAACCTTTAGAAGGTATCGTAACAGGACGATACGTTCTGTACATAACATAATATGTACTGTCAGAAGCATGTTGACACTGTTCACTACTTTATAACAGTGACTAAGGATATACGTTTTTTGCGCTAATTAGACGTATTCTGAAATTATTACATTAAAAATTATGAAATCAATCAATCAATTATTCTTAAGTTATATGTCTTCTAAAATTGTGGTCACAAAAAGGAATTTTGTAGGTTTCATACAAACACACATACAATTATTTTATTAAATTAAAATATTTGGTGTACCGTAACTGTAACTTAATAATTATATTGTACAAAAACTTGTAAAATATTTACAACATTTAACTGAGAAACTTAGAAAGTTTTAACACGGAATAATTGTGTAAATAAAAGCTACATTGCTTTTGAATTTATTGGATATGTCGGTTAGCGATTTAAATAAGTGTTTTTTTTAAATTTCGCGCAAAGCTTTTCGAGGGCTATCTGCGCTAGCCGTCCATAATTTAGTAGTGTGAGACTAGAGGGATGGTAGCTTGTCATCACCACCCACCACCAACTCTTGAACTACTCTCTTAGCAACAAATAGTGGGATTGACCGTTACATTACCAAGCCTCTACGGCTCAAAAGGCAAGCATGTTTCGTGCGACGAATATTCGAAACCGAGTTCCTCAGATTACGTGACAAACGCCTTAACCCATTGGTCCATGCCGTGCCGCATGGACTTAATAGCACTCTATATCAATTTTGTGGAAGATTCATTTACACCCTGGGAAGCAGTTATATGGGCATACAACAGACCGTGGTATTATATTTATATACATTTGATGGTTATTTTTTGCATCATGTATATGTTTCTGTTTACTTCTTGATAAATGAACAAGGTAAAAAAATAGTTTTATTTCATCGTTTCAAATCTTTATTCATTCGGTCAAAGTTTTTTATTTCTGTTTAATTGTAACTTCTTTCTATGAAAACATTGCATAATGATAAATGAAAAATCACTTGTCCTAATGCTCTTCTTATGTGAAGTAAACAACAACAGAAAATTGTATAAAAATGTTATTTATTTGAAACTACGAAATGGATCATTAGGCTCGTAGTGGATAGAATAATTGTTCTGCTGAATGGAAAAAATAATTTATCTTAAATTTTCTGAATGTCTTATAATATAGTGTGGTTAGTGATCAAATACGATCTCAAGAGCACAATTCTCTTCGTGTGTATTATATAGTGGGCTGTTTTCTTCAAATGTAATTTTTTGCATAAGTAGATGTATCTTATAGAATTATACTTGTCTGAATTGGTATTATGATGGACGCATTATGTTTCTGAAATTTTCTTGTATAACTAAAGTTATCTAGATCTTACATTAATGAGACTAGTATATGTATGAAGCTATTTGTTATCTACGGGAACCTCACGGACCAATATTTTGTCGTTTCAAAATTTTATTTATGTATAAAAAATTTACTTATGAAACATTAAAAGCTTCTAGAAATCGTTTGGATGCATAGAAAAACGCATGACGTACGACTGTAATTTGCATTTATATTGAAGGGAACAATGGAAGATAAGTTAGAGATCTTTAAGTATAATGAAAATGGACTATTGAACATTTAATTGTCGAAATGACAGTCGATGAATTTGAACAATGCGAAGTTCGGGAAAAGCATCTAATGCTCACCCAATACAACTAAAAACGTTTTTGATTAAAAAACATCAGTAAAAGAATCTCCATTAAAATTAATCTTCTCGTTAAAGAGATACCCAGTAAAAAACGTACACACATTTTTACTTTAATTTTTCTTTTGTAATTAAGTACAGCTTTTAAAAATACCAATAAATATATGTAAAGAAGTGTTTTTTTTATATAAAAATGAAGTAAATGGTTAATATCAATCTTTCATAAAAGGAGGTAGATCTAGGGATGGCTGATACCAATCCTTCAAAGAGGATGCAAAGGAGACAGTAGAGATGGTATATAGATCCTCTCTACGTTTTAAGTACAAAGAGTTTCTAAATGTAATATTCATTATATATCTATTATTGATTTCCAGTTACGTCACCGTGTTCTTAAGTTGTTTTGTTTTGTTCCTTCAGAGAAACCCTAGTTATCAGGAAACAAATAATTAATTTCAAGAAGTAACAGTAACATGGTTTATATCTAGAATTGTGATATTTTTTTATTTTAAATTACTAATAATTATTACTGATAATTATAAAGTGGATATTCCGTTTGAAACTATGTCACCTCACTGAAAATAGTTCACAGAATTGTTTTGGTTTTTGAAATGTAATAAAAAGAAACAGGAAAAAATACAAGAACTTCAAACTTATTCCTAAGATACAGACATATATATCCAGCTTATGACTTCGTCACTACCTAACTATTGTTATATAGGAGAAAACACTATTATAAAGTTCTGATGATCACATAAAGTGCTGACCTCTAGTAGGTATATGAAGAAATGTCTTAAAAATAGTAAAAGAGGTGTTCTCTGATAAATATGTTTTCACACATAAAAAATGTTGTACGCGATAATTTATTAAGATAAATGTTCATAGCCTAAGCAAAACATAATTAAATATTGAAAATACGAAATTTCATACCTGCCAAGAAAGAAATAAGTATTATTTTTATTTTATTTGATATATTATTATTCACTATTTCATTTCAGTGCAATTTATTTTAACAACAATTCCAAAGAAAATTTTAACAGAAACTTAAAGTAGAGTGATTATCAAAAATTATTTATTAAGTTATATCTTAAGCCTAAATATATTATGAATGACTAGGAAATACTCAAAATCAATTATTCAAATATATAATAACAAATACTAAATTTTATACCTTAAAGAAACAAGATTACTGAATCATTTTGACATAATATAGTTCAGATTACCTCCGCTAAATATGAATACTAACACCCATACATGGTGTTGATTTTCTTTAAATAAAATAGTTAATACCTTTTAAAAGGTGGCTCTTTCAAAGATCAAATAACCCAGCTTGCCTCTTTTGGGTATGATTTGATTTTGAAATTCACGAAGAGCTATACGAGAGCTATCTGCACTAGCCGTCTCTAATTTAGCAATGTAAGAATAAAGGTAAAGCAGCTAGTCATCACCACCCACTGCCAAGTCTTGGGCTACTCTTTTACCAACGAATAGTGGGATTTATCAATACATTATAACTCCTCCATGGCTGAAAGAGCGAGCATGTTTGGTGCGAACGGGATGCGAATCCTCGACCCTCAGATTACGAGTCGCACGCCTTAACGCGTTTGGATATGTTAGGCTTTAAATAAGTTTGATATGCTTTTCAGTACTGATATTGGTAGAAGGTTTTCTAGGTCTGTGGATGAGAAGACACAACCTATAACAAAACACTGCGTAATCGAACTGGGCAACATATATTATAACATATATTCTCAAAACGGCTTGTATGAGTCTCAAACTTAAGATGACCTAAGTAGGTCGAAATGTTATTCTGTACTTTATTCTAGTTAAAGTATTAATATCCATACCAGACTTCTTGAGAAAACATTTTTATTAAAACTGGTTTCTCGTCATCGCGCACTGGACAACATTTTACCTTGTGTGAGAGGTAAGTTAGAAGAAGTTTACCTTGTGTGAGAGGTATGTTAGAAGAAGTTTACCTTGTGTGAGAGGAATGTTAGAAGAAGTTTACCTTGTGTGAGAGGTATGTTAGAAGAAGTTTACCTTGTGTGAGAGGTATGTTGGAAGAAGTTTACCTTGTGTGAGAGGTATGTTAGAAGAAGTTTACCTTGTGTGAGAGGTATGTTAGAAGAAGTTTACCTTGTGTGAGAGGTATGTTAGAAGAAGTTTACCTTGTGTGAGAGGAACGTTAGAAGAAGTTTACCTTGTGTGAGAGGTATGTTAGAAGAAGTTTACCTTGTGTGAGAGGTATGTTAGAAGAAGTTTACCTTGTGTGAGAGGTATGTTAGAAGAAGTTTACCTTGTGTGAGAGGTATGTTAGAAGAAGTTTACCTTGTGTGAGAGGTATGTTAGAAGAAGTTTACCTTGTGTGAGAGGTATGTTAGAAGAAGTTTACCTTGTGTGAGAGGTATGTTAGAAGAAGTTTACCTTGTGTGAGAGGTATGTTAGAAGAAGTTTACCTTGTGTGAGAGGAATGTTAGAAGAAGTTTACCTTGTGTGAGAGGTATGTTAGAAGAAGTTTACCTTGTGTGAGAGGTATGTTAGAAGAAGTTTACCTTGTGTGAGAGGTATGTTAGAAGAAGTTTACCTTGTGTGAGAGGTATGTTAGAAGAAGTTTACCTTGTGTGAGAGGTATGTTGGAAGAAGTTTACCTTGTGTGAGAGGTATGTTAGAAGAAGTTTACCTTGTGTGAGAGGTATGTTGGAAGAAGTTTACCTTGTGTGAGAGGTATGTTAGAAGAAGTTTACCTTGTGTGAGAGGTATGTTAGAAGAAGTTTACCTTGTGTGAGAGGTATGTTAGAAGAAGTTTACCTTGTGTGAGAGGTATGTTAGAAGAAGTTTACCTTGTGTGAGAGGTATGTTAGAAGAAGTTTACCTTGTGTGAGAGGTATGTTAGAAGAAGTTTACCTTGTGTGAGAGGTATGTTAGAAGAAGTTTACCTTGTGTGAGAGGTATGTTAGAAGAAGTTTACCTTGTGTGAGAGGTATGTTAGAAGAAGTTTACCTTGTGTGAGAGGTATGTTAGAAGAAGTTTACCTTGTGTGTGAGAGGTATGTTAGAAGAAGTTTACCTTGTGTGAGAGGTATGTTAGAAGAAGTTTACCTTGTGTGAGAGGTATGTTAGAAGAAGTTTACCTTGTGTGAGAGGTATGTTAGAAGAAGTTTACCTTGTGTGAGAGGTATGTTAGAAGAAGTTTACCTTGTGTGAGAGGTATGTTAGAAGAAGTTTACCTTGTGTGAGAGGTATGTTAGAAGAAGTTTACCTTGTGTGAGAGGTATGTTAGAAGAAGTTTACCTTGTGTGAGAGGTATGTTAGAAGAAGTTTACCTTGTGTGAGAGGTATGTTAGAAGAAGTTTACCTTGTGTGAGAGGTATGTTAGAAGAAGTTTACCTTGTGTGAGAGGTATGTTAGAAGAAGTTTACCTTGTGTGAGAGGTATGTTGGAAGAAGTTTACCTTGTGTGAGAGGTATGTTGGAAGAAGTTTACCTTGTGTGAGAGGTATGTTAGAAGAAGTTTACCTTGTGTGAGAGGTATGTTGGAAGAAGTTTACCTTGTGTGAGAGGTATGTTAGAAGAAGTTTACCTTGTGTGAGAGGTATGTTAGAAGAAGTTTACCTTGTGTGAGAGGTATGTTAGAAGAAGTTTACCTTGTGTGAGAGGTATGTTAGAAGAAGTTTACCTTGTGTGAGAGGTATGTTAGAAGAAGTTTACCTTGTGTGAGAGGTATGTTAGAAGAAGTTTACCTTGTGTGAGAGGTATGTTAGAAGAAGTTTACCTTGTGTGAGAGGTATGTTAGAAGAAGTTTACCTTGTGTGAGAGGTATGTTAGAAGAAGTTTACCTTGTGTGAGAGGTATGTTAGAAGAAGTTTACCTTGTGTGAGAGGTATGTATGTTAGAAGAAGTTTACCTTGTGTGAGAGGTATGTTAGAAGAAGTTTACCTTGTGTGAGAGGTATGTTAGAAGAAGTTTACCTTGTGTGAGAGGTATGTTAGAAGAAGTTTACCTTGTGTGAGAGGTATGTTAGAAGAAGTTTACCTTGTGTGAGAGGTATGTTAGAAGAAGTTTACCTTGTGTGAGAGGTATGTTAGAAGAAGTTTACCTTGTGTGAGAGGTATGTTAGAAGAAGTTTACCTTGTGTGAGAGGTATGTTAGAAGAAGTTTACCTGTGTGAGAGGAGGTATGTTAGAAGAAGTTTACCTTGTGTGAGAGGTATGTTAGAAGAAGTTTACCTTGTGTGAGAGGTATGTTAGAAGAAGTTTACCTTGTGTGAGAGGTATGTTAGAAGAAGTTTACCTTGTGTGAGAGGTATGTTAGAAGAAGTTTACCTTGTGTGAGAGGTATGTTAGAAGAAGTTTACCTTGTGTGAGAGGTATGTTAGAAGAAGTTTACCTTGTGTGAGAGGTATGTTAGAAGAAGTTTACCTTGTGTGAGAGGTATGTTAGAAGAAGTTTACCTTGTGTGAGAGGTATGTTAGAAGAAGTTTACCTTGTGTGAGAGGTATGTTAGAAGAAGTTTACCTTGTGTGAGAGGTATGTTAGAAGAAGTTTACCTTGTGTGAGAGGTATGTTAGAAGAAGTTTACCTTGTGTGAGAGGTATGTTAGAAGAAGTTTACCTTGTGTGAGAGGTATGTTAGAAGAAGTTTACCTTGTGTGAGAGGTATGTTAGAAGAAGTTTACCTTGTGTGAGAGGTATGTTAGAAGAAGTTTACCTTGTGTGAGAGGTATGTTAGAAGAAGTTTACCTTGTGTGAGAGGTATGTTAGAAGAAGTTTACCTTGTGTGAGAGGTATGTTAGAAGAAGTTTACCTTGTGTGAGAGGTATGTTAGAAGAAGTTTACCTTGTGTGAGAGGTATGTTAGAAGAAGTTTACCTTGTGTGAGAGGTATGTTAGAAGAAGTTTACCTTGTGTGAGAGGTATGTTAGAAGAAGTTTACCTTGTGTGAGAGGTATGTTAGAAGAAGTTTACCTTGTGTGAGAGGTATGTTAGAAGAAGTTTACCTTGTGTGAGAGGTATGTTAGAAGAAGTTTACCTTGTGTGAGAGGTATGTTAGAAGAAGTTTACCTTGTGTGAGAGGTATGTTAGAAGAAGTTTACCTTGTGTGAGAGGTATGTTAGAAGAAGTTTACCTTGTGTGAGAGGTATGTTAGAAGAAGTTTACCTTGTGTGAGAGGTATGTTAGAAGAAGTTTACCTTGTGTGAGAGGTATGTTAGAAGAAGTTTACCTTGTGTGAGAGGTATGTTAGAAGAAGAAGTTTAGGTATGTGTGAGAGTTTACCTTGTGTGAGAGGTATGTTAGAAGAAGTTTACCTTGTGTGAGAGGTATGTTAGAAGAAGTTTACCTTGTGTGAGAGGTATGTTAGAAGAAGTTTACCTTGTGTGAGAGGTATGTTAGAAGAAGTTTACCTTGTGTGAGAGGTATGTTAGAAGAAGTTTACCTTGTGTGAGAGGTATGTTAGAAGAAGTTTACCTTGTGTGAGAGGTATGTTAGAAGAAGTTTACCTTGTGTGAGAGGTATGTTAGAAGAAGTTTACCTTGTGTGAGAGGTATGTTAGAAGAAGTTTACCTTGTGTGAGAGGTATGTTAGAAGAAGTTTACCTTGTGTGAGAGGTATGTTAGAAGAAGTTTACCTTGTGTGAGAGGTATGTTAGAAGAAGTTTACCTTGTGTGAGAGGTATGTTAGAAGAAGTTTACCTTGTGTGAGAGGTATGTTAGAAGAAGTTTACCTTGTGTGAGAGAGGTATGTTAGAAGAAGTTTACCTTGTGTGAGAGGTATGTTAGAAGAAGTTTACCTTGTGTGAGAGGTATGTTAGAAGAAGTTTACCTTGTGTGAGAGGTATGTTAGAAGAAGTTTACCTTGTGTGAGAGGTATGTTAGAAGAAGTTTACCTTGTGTGAGAGGTATGTTAGAAGAAGTTTACCTTGTGTGAGAGGTATGTTAGAAGAAGTTTACCTTGTGTGAGAGGTATGTTAGAAGAAGTTTACCTTGTGTGAGAGGTATGTTAGAAGAAGTTTACCTTGTGTGAGAGGTATGTTAGAAGAAGTTTACCTTGTGTGAGAGGTATGTTAGAAGAAGTTTACCTTGTGTGAGAGGTATGTTAGAAGAAGTTTACCTTGTGTGAGAGGTATGTTAGAAGAAGTTTACCTTGTGTGAGAGGTATGTTAGAAGAAGTTTACCTTGTGTGAGAGGTATGTTAGAAGAAGTTTACCTTGTGTGAGAGGTATGTTAGAAGAAGTTTACCTTGTGTGAGAGGTATGTTAGAAGAAGTTTACCTTGTGTGAGAGGTATGTTAGAAGAAGTTTACCTTGTGTGAGAGGTATGTTAGAAGAAGTTTACCTTGTGTGAGAGGTATGTTAGAAGAAGTTTACCTTGTGTGAGAGGTATGTTAGAAGAAGTTTACCTTGTGTGAGAGGTATGTTAGAAGAAGTTTACCTTGTGTGAGAGGTATGTTAGAAGAAGTTTACCTTGTGTGAGAGGTATGTTAGAAGAAGTTTACCTTGTGTGAGAGGTATGTTAGAAGAAGTTTACCTTGTGTGAGAGGTATGTTAGAAGAAGTTTACTTGTGTGAGAGGTATGTTAGAAGAAGTTTGTGTGAGAGGTATGTTAGAAGAAGTTTACCTTGTGTGAGAGGTATGTTAGAAGAAGTTTACCTTGTGTGAGAGGTATGTTAGAAGAAGTTTACCTTGTGTGAGAGGTATGTTAGAAGAAGTTTACCTTGTGTGAGAGGTATGTTAGAAGAAGTTTACCTTGTGTGAGAGGTATGTTAGAAGAAGTTTACCTTGTGTGAGAGGTATGTTAGAAGAAGTTTACCTTGTGTGAGAGGTATGTTAGAAGAAGTTTACCTTGTGTGAGAGGTATGTTAGAAGAAGTTTACCTTGTGTGAGAGGTATGTTAGAAGAAGTTTACCTTGTGTGAGAGGTATGTTAGAAGAAGTTTACCTTGTGTGAGAGGTATGTTAGAAGAAGTTTACCTTGTGTGAGAGGTATGTTAGAAGAAGTTTACCTTGTGTGAGAGGTATGTTAGAAGAAGTTTACCTTGTGTGAGAGGTATGTTAGAAGAAGTTTACCTTGTGTGAGAGGTATGTTAGAAGAAGTTTACCTTGTGTGTGAGAGGTATGTTAGAAGAAGTTTACCTTGTGTGAGAGGTATGTTAGAAGAAGTTTACCTTGTGTGAGAGGTATGTTAGAAGAAGTTTACCTTGTGTGAGAGGTATGTTAGAAGAAGTTTACCTTGTGTGAGAGGTATGTTAGAAGAAGTTTACCTTGTGTGAGAGGTATGTTAGAAGAAGTTTACCTTGTGTGAGAGGTATGTTAGAAGAAGTTTACCTTGTGTGAGAGGTATGTTAGAAGAAGTTTACCTTGTGTGAGAGGTATGTTAGAAGAAGTTTACCTTGTGTGAGAGGTATGTTAGAAGAAGTTTACCTTGTGTGAGAGGTATGTTAGAAGAAGTTTACCTTGTGTGAGAGGTATGTTAGAAGAAGTTTACCTTGTGTGAGAGGTATGTTAGAAGAAGTTTACCTTGTGTGAGAGGTATGTTAGAAGAAGTTTACCTTGTGTGAGAGGTATGTTAGAAGAAGTTTACCTTGTGTGAGAGGTATGTTAGAAGAAGTTTACCTTGTGTGAGAGGTATGTTAGAAGAAGTTTACCTTGTGTGAGAGGTATGTTAGAAGAAGTTTACCTTGTGTGAGAGGTATGTTAGAAGAAGTTTACCTTGTGTGAGAGGTATGTTAGAAGAAGTTTACCTTGTGTGAGAGGTATGTTAGAAGAAGTTTACCTTGTGTGAGAGGTATGTTAGAAGAAGTTTACCTTGTGTGAGAGGTATGTTAGAAGAAGTTTACCTTGTGTGAGAGGTATGTTAGAAGAAGTTTACCTTGTGTGAGAGGTATGTTAGAAGAAGTTTACCTTGTGTGAGAGGTATGTTAGAAGAAGTTTACCTTGTGTGAGAGGTATGTTAGAAGAAGTTTACCTTGTGTGAGAGGTATGTTAGAAGAAGTTTACCTTGTGTGAGAGGTATGTTAGAAGAAGTTTACCTTGTGTGAGAGGTATGTTAGAAGAAGTTTACCTTGTGTGAGAGGTATGTTAGAAGAAGTTTACCTTGTGTGAGAGGTATGTTAGAAGAAGTTTACCTTGTGTGAGAGGTATGTTAGAAGAAGTTTACCTTGTGTGAGAGGTATGTTAGAAGAAGTTTACCTTGTGTGAGAGGTATGTTAGAAGAAGTTTACCTTGTGTGAGAGGTATGTTAGAAGAAGTTTACCTTGTGTGAGAGGTATGTTAGAAGAAGTTTACCTTGTGTGAGAGGTATGTTAGAAGAAGTTTACCTTGTGTGAGAGGTATGTTAGAAGAAGTTTACCTTGTGTGAGAGGTATGTTAGAAGAAGTTTACCTTGTGTGAGAGGTATGTTAGAAGAAGTTTACCTTGTGTGAGAGGTATGTTAGAAGAAGTTTACCTTGTGTGAGAGGTATGTTAGAAGAAGTTTACCTTGTGTGAGAGGTATGTTAGAAGAAGTTTACCTTGTGTGAGAGGTATGTTAGAAGAAGTTTACCTTGTGTGAGAGGTATGTTAGAAGAAGTTTACCTTGTGTGAGAGGTATGTTAGAAGAAGTTTACCTTGTGTGAGAGGTATGTTAGAAGAAGTTTACCTTGTGTGAGAGGTATGTTAGAAGAAGTTTACCTTGTGTGAGAGGTATGTTAGAAGAAGTTTACCTTGTGTGAGAGGTATGTTAGAAGAAGTTTACCTTGTGTGAGAGGTATGTTAGAAGAAGTTTACCTTGTGTGAGAGGTATGTTAGAAGAAGTTTACCTTGTGTGAGAGGTATGTTAGAAGAAGTTTACCTTGTGTGAGAGGTATGTTAGAAGAAGTTTACCTTGTGTGAGAGGTATGTTAGAAGAAGTTTACCTTGTGTGAGAGGTATGTTAGAAGAAGTTTACCTTGTGTGAGAGGTATGTTAGAAGAAGTTTACCTTGTGTGAGAGGTATGTTAGAAGAAGTTTACCTTGTGTGAGAGGTATGTTAGAAGAAGTTTACCTTGTGTGAGAGGTATGTTAGAAGAAGTTTACCTTGTGTGAGAGGTATGTTAGAAGAAGTTTACCTTGTGTGAGAGGTATGTTAGAAGAAGTTTACCTTGTGTGAGAGGTATGTTAGAAGAAGTTTACCTTGTGTGAGAGGTATGTTAGAAGAAGTTTACCTTGTGTGAGAGGTATGTTAGAAGAAGTTTACCTTGTGTGAGAGGTATGTTAGAAGAAGTTTACCTTGTGTGAGAGGTATGTTAGAAGAAGTTTACCTTGTGTGAGAGGTATGTTAGAAGAAGTTTACCTTGTGTGAGAGGTATGTTAGAAGAAGTTTACCTTGTGTGAGAGGTATGTTAGAAGAAGTTTACCTTGTGTGAGAGGTATGTTAGAAGAAGTTTACCTTGTGTGAGAGGTATGTTAGAAGAAGTTTACCTTGTGTGAGAGGTATGTTAGAAGAAGTTTACCTTGTGTGAGAGGTATGTTAGAAGAAGTTTACCTTGTGTGAGAGGTATGTTAGAAGAAGTTTACCTTGTGTGAGAGGTATGTTAGAAGAAGTTTACCTTGTGTGAGAGGTATGTTAGAAGAAGTTTACCTTGTGTGAGAGGTATGTTAGAAGAAGTTTACCTTGTGTGAGAGGTATGTTAGAAGAAGTTTACCTTGTGTGAGAGGTATGTTAGAAGAAGTTTACCTTGTGTGAGAGGTATGTTAGAAGAAGTTTACCTTGTGTGAGAGGTATGTTAGAAGAAGTTTACCTTGTGTGAGAGGTATGTTAGAAGAAGTTTACCTTGTGTGAGAGGTATGTTAGAAGAAGTTTACCTTGTGTGAGAGGTATGTTAGAAGAAGTTTACCTTGTGTGAGAGGTATGTTAGAAGAAGTTTACCTTGTGTGAGAGGTATGTTAGAAGAAGTTTACCTTGTGTGAGAGGTATGTTAGAAGAAGTTTACCTTGTGTGAGAGGTATGTTAGAAGAAGTTTACCTTGTGTGAGAGGTATGTTAGAAGAAGTTTACCTTGTGTGAGGAGGTATGTTAGAAGAAGTTTACCTTGTGTGAGAGGTATGTTAGAAGAAGTTTACCTTGTGTGAGAGGTATGTTAGAAGAAGTTTACCTTGTGTGAGAGGTATGTTAGAAGAAGTTTACCTTGTGTGAGAGGTATGTTAGAAGAAGTTTACCTTGTGTGAGAGGTATGTTAGAAGAAGTTTACCTTGTGTGAGAGGTATGTTAGAAGAAGTTTACCTTGTGTGAGAGGTATGTTAGAAGAAGTTTACCTTGTGTGAGAGGTATGTTAGAAGAAGTTTACCTTGTGTGAGAGGTATGTTAGAAGAAGTTTACCTTGTGTGAGAGGTATGTTAGAAGAAGTTTACCTTGTGTGAGAGGTATGTTAGAAGAAGTTTACCTTGTGTGAGAGGTATGTTAGAAGAAGTTTACCTTGTGTGAGAGGTATGTTAGAAGAAGTTTACCTTGTGTGAGAGGTATGTTAGAAGAAGTTTACCTTGTGTGAGAGGTATGTTAGAAGAAGTTTACCTTGTGTGAGAGGTATGTTAGAAGAAGTTTACCTTGTGTGAGAGGTATGTTAGAAGAAGTTTACCTTGTGTGAGAGGTATGTTAGAAGAAGTTTACCTTGTGTGAGAGGTATGTTAGAAGAAGTTTACCTTGTGTGAGAGGTATGTTAGAAGAAGTTTACCTTGTGTGAGAGGTATGTTAGAAGAAGTTTACCTTGTGTGAGAGGTATGTTAGAAGAAGTTTACCTTGTGTGAGAGGTATGTTAGAAGAAGTTTACCTTGTGTGAGAGGTATGTTAGAAGAAGTTTACCTTGTGTGAGAGGTATGTTAGAAGAAGTTTACCTTGTGTGAGAGGTATGTTAGAAGAAGTTTACCTTGTGTGAGAGGTATGTTAGAAGAAGTTTACCTTGTGTGAGAGGTATGTTAGAAGAAGTTTACCTTGTGTGAGAGGTATGTTAGAAGAAGTTTACCTTGTGTGAGAGGTATGTTAGAAGAAGTTTACCTTGTGTGAGAGGTATGTTAGAAGAAGTTTACCTTGTGTGAGAGGTATGTTAGAAGAAGTTTACCTTGTGTGAGAGGTATGTTAGAAGAAGTTTACCTTGTGTGAGAGGTATGTTAGAAGAAGTTTACCTTGTGTGAGAGGTATGTTAGAAGAAGTTTACCTTGTGTGAGAGGTATGTTAGAAGAAGTTTACCTTGTGTGAGAGGTATGTTAGAAGAAGTTTACCTTGTGTGAGAGGTATGTTAGAAGAAGTTTACCTTGTGTGAGAGGTATGTTAGAAGAAGTTTACCTTGTGTGAGAGGTATGTTAGAAGAAGTTTACCTTGTGTGAGAGGTATGTTAGAAGAAGTTTACCTTGTGTGAGAGGTATGTTAGAAGAAGTTTACCTTGTGTGAGAGGTATGTTAGAAGAAGTTTACCTTGTGTGAGAGGTATGTTAGAAGAAGTTTACCTTGTGTGAGAGGTATGTTAGAAGAAGTTTACCTTGTGTGAGAGGTATGTTAGAAGAAGTTTACCTTGTGTGAGAGGTATGTTAGAAGAAGTTTACCTTGTGTGAGAGGTATGTTAGAAGAAGTTTACCTTGTGTGAGAGGTATGTTAGAAGAAGTTTACCTTGTGTGAGAGGTATGTTAGAAGAAGTTTACCTTGTGTGAGAGGTATGTTAGAAGAAGTTTACCTTGTGTGAGAGGTATGTTAGAAGAAGTTTACCTTGTGTGAGAGGTATGTTAGAAGAAGTTTACCTTGTGTGAGAGGTATGTTAGAAGAAGTTTACCTTGTGTGAGAGGTATGTTAGAAGAAGTTTACCTTGTGTGAGAGGTATGTTAGAAGAAGTTTACCTTGTGTGAGAGGTATGTTAGAAGAAGTTTACCTTGTGTGAGAGGTATGTTAGAAGAAGTTTACCTTGTGTGAGAGGTATGTTAGAAGAAGTTTACCTTGTGTGAGAGGTATGTTAGAAGAAGTTTACCTTGTGTGAGAGGTATGTTAGAAGAAGTTTACCTTGTGTGAGAGGTATGTTAGAAGAAGTTTACCTTGTGTGAGAGGTATGTTAGAAGAAGTTTACCTTGTGTGAGAGAGGTATGTTAGAAGAAGTTTACCTTGTGTGAGAGGTATGTTAGAAGAAGTTTACCTTGTGTGAGAGGTATGTTAGAAGAAGTTTACCTTGTGTGAGAGGTATGTTAGAAGAAGTTTACCTTGTGTGAGAGGTATGTTAGAAGAAGTTTACCTTGTGTGAGAGGTATGTTAGAAGAAGTTTACCTTGTGTGAGAGGTATGTTAGAAGAAGTTTACCTTGTGTGAGAGGTATGTTAGAAGAAGTTTACCTTGTGTGAGAGGTATGTTAGAAGAAGTTTACCTTGTGTGAGAGGTATGTTAGAAGAAGTTTACCTTGTGTGAGAGGTATGTTAGAAGAAGTTTACCTTGTGTGAGAGGTATGTTAGAAGAAGTTTACCTTGTGTGAGAGGTATGTTAGAAGAAGTTTACCTTGTGTGAGAGGTATGTTAGAAGAAGTTTACCTTGTGTGAGAGGTATGTTAGAAGAAGTTTACCTTGTGTGAGAGGTATGTTAGAAGAAGTTTACCTTGTGTGACCTTGTGTGAGGTATGTTAGAAGAAGTTTACCTTGTGTGAGAGGTATGTTAGAAGAAGTTTACCTTGTGTGAGAGGTATGTTAGAAGAAGTTTACCTTGTGTGAGAGGTATGTTAGAAGAAGTTTACCTTGTGTGAGAGGTATGTTAGAAGAAGTTTACCTTGTGTGAGAGGTATGTTAGAAGAAGTTTACCTTGTGTGAGAGGTATGTTAGAAGAAGTTTACCTTGTGTGAGAGGTATGTTAGAAGAAGTTTACCTTGTGTGAGAGGTATGTTAGAAGAAGTTTACCTTGTGTGAGAGGTATGTTAGAAGAAGTTTACCTTGTGTGAGAGGTATGTTAGAAGAAGTTTACCTGTGTATGTGAGAGGTATGTTAGAAGAAGTTTACCTTGTGTGAGAGGTATGTTAGAAGAAGTTTACCTTGTGTGAGAGGTATGTTAGAAGAAGTTTACCTTGTGTGAGAGGTATGTTAGAAGAAGTTTACCTTGTGTGAGAGGTATGTTAGAAGAAGTTTACCTTGTGTGAGAGGTATGTTAGAAGAAGTTTACCTTGTGTGAGAGGTATGTTAGAAGAAGTTTACCTTGTGTGAGAGGTATGTTAGAAGAAGTTTACCTTGTGTGAGAGGTATGTTAGAAGAAGTTTACCTTGTGTGAGAGGTATGTTAGAAGAAGTTTACCTTGTGTGAGAGGTATGTTAGAAGAAGTTTACCTTGTGTGAGAGGTATGTTAGAAGAAGTTTACCTTGTGTGAGAGGTATGTTAGAAGAAGTTTACCTTGTGTGAGAGGTATGTTAGAAGAAGTTTACCTTGTGTGAGAGGTATGTTAGAAGAAGTTTACCTTGTGTGAGAGGTATGTTAGAAGAAGTTTACCTTGTGTGAGAGGTATGTTAGAAGAAGTTTACCTTGTGTGAGAGGTATGTTAGAAGAAGTTTACCTTGTGTGAGAGGTATGTTAGAAGAAGTTTACCTTGTGTGAGAGGTATGTTAGAAGAAGTTTACCTTGTGTGAGAGGTATGTTAGAAGAAGTTTACCTTGTGTGAGAGGTATGTTAGAAGAAGTTTACCTTGTGTGAGAGGTATGTTAGAAGAAGTTTACCTTGTGTGAGAGGTATGTTAGAAGAAGTTTACCTTGTGTGAGAGGTATGTTAGAAGAAGTTTACCTTGTGTGAGAGGTATGTTAGAAGAAGTTTACCTTGTGTGAGAGGTATGTTAGAAGAAGTTTACCTTGTGTGAGAGGTATGTTAGAAGAAGTTTACCTTGTGTGAGAGGTATGTTAGAAGAAGTTTACCTTGTGTGAGAGGTATGTTAGAAGAAGTTTACCTTGTGTGAGAGGTATGTTAGAAGAAGTTTACCTTGTGTGAGAGGTATGTTAGAAGAAGTTTACCTTGTGTGAGAGGTATGTTAGAAGAAGTTTACCTTGTGTGAGAGGTATGTTAGAAGAAGTTTACCTTGTGTGAGAGGTATGTTAGAAGAAGTTTACCTTGTGTGAGAGGTATGTTAGAAGAAGTTTACCTTGTGTGAGAGGTATGTTAGAAGAAGTTTACCTTGTGTGAGAGGTATGTTAGAAGAAGTTTACCTTGTGTGAGAGGTATGTTAGAAGAAGTTTACCTTGTGTGAGAGGTATGTTAGAAGAAGTTTACCTTGTGTGAGAGGTATGTTAGAAGAAGTTTACCTTGTGTGAGAGGTATGTTAGAAGAAGTTTACCTTGTGTGAGAGGTATGTTAGAAGAAGTTTACCTTGTGTGAGAGGTATGTTAGAAGAAGTTTACCTTGTGTGAGAGGTATGTTAGAAGAAGTTTACCTTGTGTGAGAGGTATGTTAGAAGAAGTTTACCTTGTGTGAGAGGTATGTTAGAAGAAGTTTACCTTGTGTGAGAGGTATGTTAGAAGAAGTTTACCTTGTGTGAGAGGTATGTTAGAAGAAGTTTACCTTGTGTGAGAGGTATGTTAGAAGAAGTTTACCTTGTGTGAGAGGTATGTTAGAAGAAGTTTACCTTGTGTGAGAGGTATGTTAGAAGAAGTTTACCTTGTGTGAGAGGTATGTTAGAAGAAGTTTACCTTGTGTGAGAGGTATGTTAGAAGAAGTTTACCTTGTGTGAGAGGTATGTTAGAAGAAGTTTACCTTGTGTGAGAGGTATGTTAGAAGAAGTTTACCTTGTGTGAGAGGTATGTTAGAAGAAGTTTACCTTGTGTGAGAGGTATGTTAGAAGAAGTTTACCTTGTGTGAGAGGTATGTTAGAAGAAGTTTACCTTGTGTGAGAGGTATGTTAGAAGAAGTTTACCTTGTGTGAGAGGTATGTTAGAAGAAGTTTACCTTGTGTGAGAGGTATGTTAGAAGAAGTTTACCTTGTGTGAGAGGTATGTTAGAAGAAGTTTACCTTGTGTGAGAGGTATGTTAGAAGAAGTTTACCTTGTGTGAGAGGTATGTTAGAAGAAGTTTACCTTGTGTGAGAGGTATGTTAGAAGAAGTTTACCTTGTGTGAGAGGTATGTTAGAAGAAGTTTACCTTGTGTGAGAGGTATGTTAGAAGAAGTTTACCTTGTGTGAGAGGTATGTTAGAAGAAGTTTACCTTGTGTGAGAGGTATGTTAGAAGAAGTTTACCTTGTGTGAGAGGTATGTTAGAAGAAGTTTACCTTGTGTGAGAGGTATGTTAGAAGAAGTTTACCTTGTGTGAGAGGTATGTTAGAAGAAGTTTACCTTGTGTGAGAGGTATGTTAGAAGAAGTTTACCTTGTGTGAGAGGTATGTTAGAAGAAGTTTACCTTGTGTGAGAGGTATGTTAGAAGAAGTTTACCTTGTGTGAGAGGTATGTTAGAAGAAGTTTACCTTGTGTGAGAGGTATGTTAGAAGAAGTTTACCTTGTGTGAGAGGTATGTTAGAAGAAGTTTACCTTGTGTGAGAGGTATGTTAGAAGAAGTTTACCTTGTGTGAGAGGTATGTTAGAAGAAGTTTACCTTGTGTGAGAGGTATGTTAGAAGAAGTTTACCTTGTGTGAGAGGTATGTTAGAAGAAGTTTACCTTGTGTGAGAGGTATGTTAGAAGAAGTTTACCTTGTGTGAGAGGTATGTTAGAAGAAGTTTACCTTGTGTGAGAGGTATGTTAGAAGAAGTTTACCTTGTGTGAGAGGTATGTTAGAAGAAGTTTACCTTGTGTGAGAGGTATGTTAGAAGAAGTTTACCTTGTGTGAGAGGTATGTTAGAAGAAGTTTACCTTGTGTGAGAGGTATGTTAGAAGAAGTTTACCTTGTGTGAGAGGTATGTTAGAAGAAGTTTACCTTGTGTGAGAGGTATGTTAGAAGAAGTTTACCTTGTGTGAGAGGTATGTTAGAAGAAGTTTACCTTGTGTGAGAGGTATGTTAGAAGAAGTTTACCTTGTGTGAGAGGTATGTTAGAAGAAGTTTACCTTGTGTGAGAGGTATGTTAGAAGAAGTTTACCTTGTGTGAGAGGTATGTTAGAAGAAGTTTACCTTGTGTGAGAGGTATGTTAGAAGAAGTTTACCTTGTGTGAGAGGTATGTTAGAAGAAGTTTACCTTGTGTGAGAGGTATGTTAGAAGAAGTTTACCTTGTGTGAGAGGTATGTTAGAAGAAGTTTACCTTGTGTGAGAGGTATGTTAGAAGAAGTTTACCTTGTGTGAGAGGTATGTTAGAAGAAGTTTACCTTGTGTGAGAGGTATGTTAGAAGAAGTTTACCTTGTGTGAGAGGTATGTTAGAAGAAGTTTACCTTGTGTGAGAGGTATGTTAGAAGAAGTTTACCTTGTGTGAGAGGTATGTTAGAAGAAGTTTACCTTGTGTGAGAGGTATGTTAGAAGAAGTTTACCTTGTGTGAGAGGTATGTTAGAAGAAGTTTACCTTGTGTGAGAGGTATGTTAGAAGAAGTTTACCTTGTGTGAGAGGTATGTTAGAAGAAGTTTACCTTGTGTGAGGAGGTATGTTAGAAGAAGTTTACCTTGTGTGAGAGGTATGTTAGAAGAAGTTTACCTTGTGTGAGAGGTATGTTAGAAGAAGTTTACCTTGTGTGAGAGGTATGTTAGAAGAAGTTTACCTTGTGTGAGAGGTATGTTAGAAGAAGTTTACCTTGTGTGAGAGGTATGTTAGAAGAAGTTTACCTTGTGTGAGAGGTATGTTAGAAGAAGTTTACCTTGTGTGAGAGGTATGTTAGAAGAAGTTTACCTTGTGTGAGAGGTATGTTAGAAGAAGTTTACCTTGTGTGAGAGGTATGTTAGAAGAAGTTTACCTTGTGTGAGAGGTATGTTAGAAGAAGTTTACCTTGTGTGAGAGGTATGTTAGAAGAAGTTTACCTTGTGTGAGAGGTATGTTAGAAGAAGTTTACCTTGTGTGAGAGGTATGTTAGAAGAAGTTTACCTTGTGTGAGAGGTATGTTAGAAGAAGTTTACCTTGTGTGAGAGGTATGTTAGAAGAAGTTTACCTTGTGTGAGAGGTATGTTAGAAGAAGTTTACCTTGTGTGAGAGGTATGTTAGAAGAAGTTTACCTTGTGTGAGAGGTATGTTAGAAGAAGTTTACCTTGTGTGAGAGGTATGTTAGAAGAAGTTTACCTTGTGTGAGAGGTATGTTAGAAGAAGTTTACCTTGTGTGAGAGGTATGTTAGAAGAAGTTTACCTTGTGTGAGAGGTATGTTAGAAGAAGTTTACCTTGTGTGAGAGGTATGTTAGAAGAAGTTTACCTTGTGTGAGAGGTATGTTAGAAGAAGTTTACCTTGTGTGAGAGGTATGTTAGAAGAAGTTTACCTTGTGTGAGAGGTATGTTAGAAGAAGTTTACCTTGTGTGAGAGGTATGTTAGAAGAAGTTTACCTTGTGTGAGAGGTATGTTAGAAGAAGTTTACCTTGTGTGAGAGGTATGTTAGAAGAAGTTTACCTTGTGTGAGAGGTATGTTAGAAGAAGTTTACCTTGTGTGAGAGGTATGTTAGAAGAAGTTTACCTTGTGTGAGAGGTATGTTAGAAGAAGTTTACCTTGTGTGAGAGGTATGTTAGAAGAAGTTTACCTTGTGTGAGAGGTATGTTAGAAGAAGTTTACCTTGTGTGAGAGGTATGTTAGAAGAAGTTTACCTTGTGTGAGAGGTATGTTAGAAGAAGTTTACCTTGTGTGAGAGGTATGTTAGAAGAAGTTTACCTTGTGTGAGAGGTATGTTAGAAGAAGTTTACCTTGTGTGAGAGGTATGTTAGAAGAAGTTTACCTTGTGTGAGAGGTATGTTAGAAGAAGTTTACCTTGTGTGAGAGGTATGTTAGAAGAAGTTTACCTTGTGTGAGAGGTATGTTAGAAGAAGTTTACCTTGTGTGAGAGGTATGTTAGAAGAAGTTTACCTTGTGTGAGAGGTATGTTAGAAGAAGTTTACCTTGTGTGAGAGGTATGTTAGAAGAAGTTTACCTTGTGTGAGAGGTATGTTAGAAGAAGTTTACCTTGTGTGAGAGGTATGTTAGAAGAAGTTTACCTTTGTGAGAGGTATGTTAGAAGAAGTTTACCTTGTGTGAGAGGTATGTTAGAAGAAGTTTACCTTGTGTGAGAGGTATGTTAGAAGAAGTTTACCTTGTGTGAGAGGTATGTTAGAAGAAGTTTACCTTGTGTGAGAGGTATGTTAGAAGAAGTTTACCTTGTGTGAGAGGTATGTTAGAAGAAGTTTACCTTGTGTGAGAGGTATGTTAGAAGAAGTTTACCTTGTGTGAGAGGTATGTTAGAAGAAGTTTACCTTGTGTGAGAGGTATGTTAGAAGAAGTTTACCTTGTGTGAGAGGTATGTTAGAAGAAGTTTACCTTGTGTGAGAGGTATGTTAGAAGAAGTTTACCTTGTGTGAGAGGTATGTTAGAAGAAGTTTACCTTGTGTGAGAGGTATGTTAGAAGAAGTTTACCTTGTGTGAGAGGTATGTTAGAAGAAGTTTACCTTGTGTGAGAGGTATGTTAGAAGAAGTTTACCTTGTGTGAGAGGTATGTTAGAAGAAGTTTACCTTGTGTGAGAGGTATGTTAGAAGAAGTTTACCTTGTGTGAGAGGTATGTTAGAAGAAGTTTACCTTGTGTGAGAGGTATGTTAGAAGAAGTTTACCTTGTGTGAGAGGTATGTTAGAAGAAGTTTACCTTGTGTGAGAGGTATGTTAGAAGAAGTTTACCTTGTGTGAGAGGTATGTTAGAAGAAGTTTACCTTGTGTGAGAGGTATGTTAGAAGAAGTTTACCTTGTGTGAGAGGTATGTTAGAAGAAGTTTACCTTGTGTGAGAGGTATGTTAGAAGAAGTTTACCTTGTGTGAGAGGTATGTTAGAAGAAGTTTACCTTGTGTGAGAGGTATGTTAGAAGAAGTTTACCTTGTGTGAGAGGTATGTTAGAAGAAGTTTACCTTGTGTGAGAGGTATGTTAGAAGAAGTTTACCTTGTGTGAGAGGTATGTTAGAAGAAGTTTACCTTGTGTGAGAGGTATGTTAGAAGAAGTTTACCTTGTGTGAGAGGTATGTTAGAAGAAGTTTACCTTGTGTGAGAGGTATGTTAGAAGAAGTTTACCTTGTGTGAGAGGTATGTTAGAAGAAGTTTACCTTGTGTGAGAGGTATGTTAGAAGAAGTTTACCTTGTGTGAGAGGTATGTTAGAAGAAGTTTACCTTGTGTGAGAGGTATGTTAGAAGAAGTTTACCTTGTGTGAGAGGTATGTTAGAAGAAGTTTACCTTGTGTGAGAGGTATGTTAGAAGAAGTTTACCTTGTGTGAGAGGTATGTTAGAAGAAGTTTACCTTGTGTGAGAGGTATGTTAGAAGAAGTTTACCTTGTGTGAGAGGTATGTTAGAAGAAGTTTACCTTGTGTGAGAGGTATGTTAGAAGAAGTTTACCTTGTGTGAGAGGTATGTTAGAAGAAGTTTACCTTGTGTGAGAGGTATGTTAGAAGAAGTTTACCTTGTGTGAGAGGTATGTTAGAAGAAGTTTACCTTGTGTGAGAGGTATGTTAGAAGAAGTTTACCTTGTGTGAGAGGTATGTTAGAAGAAGTTTACCTTGTGTGAGGAGGTATGTTAGAAGAAGTTTACCTTGTGTGAGAGGTATGTTAGAAGAAGTTTACCTTGTGTGAGAGGTATGTTAGAAGAAGTTTACCTTGTGAGAGGTAGAGGTATGTTAGAAGAAGTTTACCTTGTGTGAGAGGTATGTTAGAAGAAGTTTACCTTGTGTGAGAGGTATGTTAGAAGAAGTTTACCTTGTGTGAGAGGTATGTTAGAAGAAGTTTACCTTGTGTGAGAGGTATGTTAGAAGAAGTTTACCTTGTGTGAGAGGTATGTTAGAAGAAGTTTACCTTGTGTGAGAGGTATGTTAGAAGAAGTTTACCTTGTGTGAGAGGTATGTTAGAAGAAGTTTACCTTGTGTGAGAGGTATGTTAGAAGAAGTTTACCTTGTGTGAGAGGTATGTTAGAAGAAGTTTACCTTGTGTGAGAGGTATGTTAGAAGAAGTTTACCTTGTGTGAGAGGTATGTTAGAAGAAGTTTACCTTGTGTGAGAGGTATGTTAGAAGAAGTTTACCTTGTGTGAGAGGTATGTTAGAAGAAGTTTACCTTGTGTGAGAGGTATGTTAGAAGAAGTTTACCTTGTGTGAGAGGTATGTTAGAAGAAGTTTACCTTGTGTGAGAGGTATGTTAGAAGAAGTTTACCTTGTGTGAGAGGTATGTTAGAAGAAGTTTACCTTGTGTGAGAGGTATGTTAGAAGAAGTTTACCTTGTGTGAGAGGTATGTTAGAAGAAGTTTACCTTGTGTGAGAGGTATGTTAGAAGAAGTTTACCTTGTGTGAGAGGTATGTTAGAAGAAGTTTACCTTGTGTGAGAGGTATGTTAGAAGAAGTTTACCTTGTGTGAGAGGTATGTTAGAAGAAGTTTACCTTGTGTGAGAGGTATGTTAGAAGAAGTTTACCTTGTGTGAGAGGTATGTTAGAAGAAGTTTACCTTGTGTGAGAGGTATGTTAGAAGAAGTTTACCTTGTGTGAGAGGTATGTTAGAAGAAGTTTACCTTGTGTGAGAGGTATGTTAGAAGAAGTTTACCTTGTGTGAGAGGTATGTTAGAAGAAGTTTACCTTGTGTGAGAGGTATGTTAGAAGAAGTTTACCTTGTGTGAGAGGTATGTTAGAAGAAGTTTACCTTGTGTGAGAGGTATGTTAGAAGAAGTTTACCTTGTGTGAGGAGGTATGTTAGAAGAAGTTTACCTTGTGTGAGAGGTATGTTAGAAGAAGTTTACCTTGTGTGAGAGGTATGTTAGAAGAAGTTTACCTTGTGTGAGAGGTATGTTAGAAGAAGTTTACCTTGTGTGAGAGGTATGTTAGAAGAAGTTTACCTTGTGTGAGAGGTATGTTAGAAGAAGTTTACCTTGTGTGAGAGGTATGTTAGAAGAAGTTTACCTTGTGTGAGAGGTATGTTAGAAGAAGTTTACCTTGTGTGAGAGGTATGTTAGAAGAAGTTTACCTTGTGTGAGAGGTATGTTAGAAGAAGTTTACCTTGTGTGAGAGGTATGTTAGAAGAAGTTTACCTTGTGTGAGAGGTATGTTAGAAGAAGTTTACCTTGTGTGAGAGGTATGTTAGAAGAAGTTTACCTTGTGTGAGAGGTATGTTAGAAGAAGTTTACCTTGTGATAGAGGTATGTTAGAAGAAGTTTACCTTGTGTGAGAGGTATGTTAGAAGAAGTTTACCTTGTGTGAGAGGTATGTTAGAAGAAGTTTACCTTGTGTGAGAGGTATGTTAGAAGAAGTTTACCTTGTGTGAGAGGTATGTTAGAAGAAGTTTACCTTGTGTGAGAGGTATGTTAGAAGAAGTTTACCTTGTGTGAGAGGTATGTTAGAAGAAGTTTACCTTGTGTGAGAGGTATGTTAGAAGAAGTTTACCTTGTGTGAGAGGTATGTTAGAAGAAGTTTACCTTGTGTGAGAGGTATGTTAGAAGAAGTTTACCTTGTGTGAGAGGTATGTTAGAAGAAGTTTACCTTGTGTGAGAGGTATGTTAGAAGAAGTTTACCTTGTGTGAGAGGTATGTTAGAAGAAGTTTACCTTGTGTGAGAGGTATGTTAGAAGAAGTTTACCTTGTGTGAGAGGTATGTTAGAAGAAGTTTACCTTGTGTGAGAGGTATGTTAGAAGAAGTTTACCTTGTGTGAGAGGTATGTTAGAAGAAGTTTACCTTGTGTGAGAGGTATGTTAGAAGAAGTTTACCTTGTGTGAGAGGTATGTTAGAAGAAGTTTACCTTGTGTGAGAGGTATGTTAGAAGAAGTTTACCTTGTGTGAGAGGTATGTTAGAAGAAGTTTACCTTGTGTGAGAGGTATGTTAGAAGAAGTTTACCTTGTGTGAGAGGTATGTTAGAAGAAGTTTACCTTGTGTGAGAGGTATGTTAGAAGAAGTTTACCTTGTGTGAGAGGTATGTTAGAAGAAGTTTACCTTGTGTGAGAGGTATGTTAGAAGAAGTTTACCTTGTGTGAGAGGTATGTTAGAAGAAGTTTACCTTGTGTGAGAGGTATGTTAGAAGAAGTTTACCTTGTGTGAGAGGTATGTTAGAAGAAGTTTACCTTGTGTGAGAGGTATGTTAGAAGAAGTTTACCTTGTGTGAGAGGTATGTTAGAAGAAGTTTACCTTGTGTGAGAGGTATGTTAGAAGAAGTTTACCTTGTGTGAGAGGTATGTTAGAAGAAGTTTACCTTGTGTGAGAGGTATGTTAGAAGAAGTTTGTTGTGAGAGGTATGTTAGAAGAAGTTTACCTTGTGAGAGGTATGTTAGAAGAAGTTTACCTTGTGTGAGAGGTATGTTAGAAGAAGTTTACCTTGTGTGAGAGGTATGTTAGAAGAAGTTTACCTTGTGTGAGAGGTATGTTAGAAGAAGTTTACCTTGTGTGAGAGGTATGTTAGAAGAAGTTTACCTTGTGTGAGAGGTATGTTAGAAGAAGTTTACCTTGTGTGAGAGGTATGTTAGAAGAAGTTTACCTTGTGTGAGAGGTATGTTAGAAGAAGTTTACCTTGTGTGAGAGGTATGTTAGAAGAAGTTTACCTTGTGTGAGAGGTATGTTAGAAGAAGTTTACCTTGTGTGAGAGGTATGTTAGAAGAAGTTTACCTTGTGTGAGAGGTATGTTAGAAGAAGTTTACCTTGTGTGAGAGGTATGTTAGAAGAAGTTTACCTTGTGTGAGAGGTATGTTAGAAGAAGTTTACCTTGTGTGAGAGGTATGTTAGAAGAAGTTTACCTTGTGTGAGAGGTATGTTAGAAGAAGTTTACCTTGTGTGAGAGGTATGTTAGAAGAAGTTTACCTTGTGTGAGAGGTATGTTAGAAGAAGTTTACCTTGTGTGAGAGGTATGTTAGAAGAAGTTTACCTTGTGTGAGAGGTATGTTAGAAGAAGTTTACCTTGTGTGAGAGGTATGTTAGAAGAAGTTTACCTTGTGTGAGAGGTATGTTAGAAGAAGTTTACCTTGTGTGAGAGGTATGTTAGAAGAAGTTTACCTTGTGTGAGAGGTATGTTAGAAGAAGTTTACCTTGTGTGAGAGGTATGTTAGAAGAAGTTTACCTTGTGTGAGAGGTATGTTAGAAGAAGTTTACCTTGTGTGAGAGGTATGTTAGAAGAAGTTTACCTTGTGTGAGAGGTATGTTAGAAGAAGTTTACCTTGTGTGAGAGGTATGTTAGAAGAAGTTTACCTTGTGTGAGAGGTATGTTAGAAGAAGTTTACCTTGTGTGAGAGGTATGTTAGAAGAAGTTTACCTTGTGTGAGAGGTATGTTAGAAGAAGTTTACCTTGTGTGAGAGGTATGTTAGAAGAAGTTTACCTTGTGTGAGAGGTATGTTAGAAGAAGTTTACCTTGTGTGAGAGGTATGTTAGAAGAAGTTTACCTTGTGTGAGAGGTATGTTAGAAGAAGTTTACCTTGTGTGAGAGGTATGTTAGAAGAAGTTTACCTTGTGTGAGAGGTATGTTAGAAGAAGTTTACCTTGTGTGAGAGGTATGTTAGAAGAAGTTTACCTTGTGTGAGAGGTATGTTAGAAGAAGTTTACCTTGTGTGAGAGGTATGTTAGAAGAAGTTTACCTTGTGTGAGAGGTATGTTAGAAGAAGTTTACCTTGTGTGAGAGGTATGTTAGAAGAAGTTTACCTTGTGTGAGAGGTATGTTAGAAGAAGTTTACCTTGTGTGAGAGGTATGTTAGAAGAAGTTTACCTTGTGTGAGAGGTATGTTAGAAGAAGTTTACCTTGTGTGAGAGGTATGTTAGAAGAAGTTTACCTTGTGTGAGAGGTATGTTAGAAGAAGTTTACCTTGTGTGAGAGGTATGTTAGAAGAAGTTTACCTTGTGTGAGAGGTATGTTAGAAGAAGTTTACCTTGTGTGAGAGGTATGTTAGAAGAAGTTTACCTTGTGTGAGAGGTATGTTAGAAGAAGTTTACCTTGTGTGAGAGGTATGTTAGAAGAAGTTTACCTTGTGTGAGAGGTATGTTAGAAGAAGTTTACCTTGTGTGAGGAGGTATGTTAGAAGAAGTTTACCTTGTGTGAGAGGTATGTTAGAAGAAGTTTACCTTGTGTGAGAGGTATGTTAGAAGAAGTTTACCTTGTGTGAGAGGTATGTTAGAAGAAGTTTACCTTGTGTGAGAGGTATGTTAGAAGAAGTTTACCTTGTGTGAGAGGTATGTTAGAAGAAGTTTACCTTGTGTGAGAGGTATGTTAGAAGAAGTTTACCTTGTGTGAGAGGTATGTTAGAAGAAGTTTACCTTGTGTGAGAGGTATGTTAGAAGAAGTTTACCTTGTGTGAGAGGTATGTTAGAAGAAGTTTACCTTGTGTGAGAGGTATGTTAGAAGAAGTTTACCTTGTGTGAGAGGTATGTTAGAAGAAGTTTACCTTGTGTGTGAGAGGTATGTTAGAAGAAGTTTACCTTGTGTGAGAGGTATGTTAGAAGAAGTTTACCTTGTGTGAGAGGTATGTTAGAAGAAGTTTACCTTGTGTGAGAGGTATGTTAGAAGAAGTTTACCTTGTGTGAGAGGTATGTTAGAAGAAGTTTACCTTGTGTGAGAGGTATGTTAGAAGAAGTTTACCTTGTGTGAGAGGTATGTTAGAAGAAGTTTACCTTGTGTGAGAGGTATGTTAGAAGAAGTTTACCTTGTGTGAGAGGTATGTTAGAAGAAGTTTACCTTGTGTGAGAGGTATGTTAGAAGAAGTTTACCTTGTGTGAGAGGTATGTTAGAAGAAGTTTACCTTGTGTGAGAGGTATGTTAGAAGAAGTTTACCTTGTGTGAGAGGTATGTTAGAAGAAGTTTACCTTGTGTGAGAGGTATGTTAGAAGAAGTTTACCTTGTGTGAGAGGTATGTTAGAAGAAGTTTACCTTGTGTGAGAGGTATGTTAGAAGAAGTTTACCTTGTGTGAGAGGTATGTTAGAAGAAGTTTACCTTGTGTGAGAGGTATGTTAGAAGAAGTTTACCTTGTGTGAGAGGTATGTTAGAAGAAGTTTACCTTGTGTGAGAGGTATGTTAGAAGAAGTTTACCTTGTGTGAGAGGTATGTTAGAAGAAGTTTACCTTGTGTGAGAGGTATGTTAGAAGAAGTTTACCTTGTGTGAGAGGTATGTTAGAAGAAGTTTACCTTGTGTGAGAGGTATGTTAGAAGAAGTTTACCTTGTGTGAGAGGTATGTTAGAAGAAGTTTACCTTGTGTGAGAGGTATGTTAGAAGAAGTTTACCTTGTGTGAGAGGTATGTTAGAAGAAGTTTACCTTGTGTGAGAGGTATGTTAGAAGAAGTTTACCTTGTGTGAGAGGTATGTTAGAAGAAGTTTACCTTGTGTGAGGAGGTATGTTAGAAGAAGTTTACCTTGTGTGAGAGGTATGTTAGAAGAAGTTTACCTTGTGTGAGAGGTATGTTAGAAGAAGTTTACCTTGTGTGAGAGGTATGTTAGAAGAAGTTTACCTTGTGTGAGAGGTATGTTAGAAGAAGTTTACCTTGTGTGAGAGGTATGTTAGAAGAAGTTTACCTTGTGTGAGAGGTATGTTAGAAGAAGTTTATGTGTGAGAGATGTTAGAAGAAGTTTACCTTGTGTGAGAGGTATGTTAGAAGAAGTTTACCTTGTGTGAGAGGTATGTTAGAAGAAGTTTACCTTGTGTGAGAGGTATGTTAGAAGAAGTTTACCTTGTGTGAGAGGTATGTTAGAAGAAGTTTACCTTGTGTGAGAGGTATGTTAGAAGAAGTTTACCTTGTGTGAGAGGTATGTTAGAAGAAGTTTACCTTGTGTGAGAGGTATGTTAGAAGAAGTTTACCTTGTGTGAGGTATGTTAGAAGAAGTTTATGTTAGGTATGTTAGAAGAAGTTTACCTTGTGTGAGAGGTATGTTAGAAGAAGTTTACCTTGTGTGAGAGGTATGTTAGAAGAAGTTTACCTTGTGTGAGAGGTATGTTAGAAGAAGTTTACCTTGTGTGAGAGGTATGTTAGAAGAAGTTTACCTTGTGTGAGAGGTATGTTAGAAGAAGTTTACCTTGTGTGAGAGGTATGTTAGAAGAAGTTTACCTTGTGTGAGAGGTATGTTAGAAGAAGTTTACCTTGTGTGAGAGGTATGTTAGAAGAAGTTTACCTTGTGTGAGAGGTATGTTAGAAGAAGTTTACCTTGTGTGAGAGGTATGTTAGAAGAAGTTTACCTTGTGTGAGAGGTATGTTAGAAGAAGTTTACCTTGTGTGAGAGGTATGTTAGAAGAAGTTTACCTTGTGTGAGAGGTATGTTAGAAGAAGTTTACCTTGTGTGAGAGGTATGTTAGAAGAAGTTTACCTTGTGTGAGAGGTATGTTAGAAGAAGTTTACCTTGTGTGAGAGGTATGTTAGAAGAAGTTTACCTTGTGTGAGAGGTATGTTAGAAGAAGTTTACCTTGTGTGAGAGGTATGTTAGAAGAAGTTTACCTTGTGTGAGAGGTATGTTAGAAGAAGTTTACCTTGTGTGAGAGGTATGTTAGAAGAAGTTTACCTTGTGTGAGAGGTATGTTAGAAGAAGTTTACCTTGTGTGAGAGGTATGTTAGAAGAAGTTTACCTTGTGTGAGAGGTATGTTAGAAGAAGTTTACCTTGTGTGAGAGGTATGTTAGAAGAAGTTTACCTTGTGTGAGAGGTATGTTAGAAGAAGTTTACCTTGTGTGAGAGGTATGTTAGAAGAAGTTTACCTTGTGTGAGAGGTATGTTAGAAGAAGTTTACCTTGTGTGAGAGGTATGTTAGAAGAAGTTTACCTTGTGTGAGAGGTATGTTAGAAGAAGTTTACCTTGTGTGAGAGGTATGTTAGAAGAAGTTTACCTTGTGTGAGAGGTATGTTAGAAGAAGTTTACCTTGTGTGAGAGGTATGTTAGAAGAAGTTTACCTTGTGTGAGAGGTATGTTAGAAGAAGTTTACCTTGTGTGAGAGGTATGTTAGAAGAAGTTTACCTTGTGTGAGAGGTATGTTAGAAGAAGTTTACCTTGTGTGAGAGGTATGTTAGAAGAAGTTTACCTTGTGTGA
This sequence comes from Tachypleus tridentatus, assembly GCF_004210375.1. Classification (NCBI taxonomy): domain Eukaryota; kingdom Metazoa; phylum Arthropoda; class Merostomata; order Xiphosura; family Limulidae; genus Tachypleus; species Tachypleus tridentatus. The sequence goes on from NC_134825.1 coordinate 118,631,971, forward strand.
GAGGTATGTTAGAAGAAGTTTACCTTGTGTGAGAGGTATGTTAGAAGAAGTTTACCTTGTGTGAGAGGTATGTTAGAAGAAGTTTACCTTGTGTGAGAGGTATGTTAGAAGAAGTTTACCTTGTGTGAGAGGTATGTTAGAAGAAGTTTACCTTGTGTGAGAGGTATGTTAGAAGAAGTTTACCTTGTGTGAGAGGTATGTTAGAAGAAGTTTACCTTGTGTGAGAGGTATGTTAGAAGAAGTTTACCTTGTGTGAGAGGTATGTTAGAAGAAGTTTACCTTGTGTGAGAGGTATGTTAGAAGAAGTTTACCTTGTGTGAGAGGTATGTTAGAAGAAGTTTACCTTGTGTGAGAGGTATGTTAGAAGAAGTTTACCTTGTGTGAGAGGTATGTTAGAAGAAGTTTACCTTGTGTGAGAGGTATGTTAGAAGAAGTTTACCTTGTGTGAGAGGTATGTTAGAAGAAGTTTACCTTGTGTGAGAGGTATGTTAGAAGAAGTTTACCTTGTGTGAGAGGTATGTTAGAAGAAGTTTACCTTGTGTGAGAGGTATGTTAGAAGAAGTTTACCTTGTGTGAGAGGTATGTTAGAAGAAGTTTACCTTGTGTGAGAGGTATGTTAGAAGAAGTTTACCTTGTGTGAGAGGTATGTTAGAAGAAGTTTACCTTGTGTGAGAGGTATGTTAGAAGAAGTTTACCTTGTGTGAGAGGTATGTTAGAAGAAGTTTACCTTGTGTGAGAGGTATGTTAGAAGAAGTTTACCTTGTGAGAGGTATGTTAGAAGAAGTTTACCTTGTGTGAGAGGTATGTTAGAAGAAGTTTACCTTGTGTGAGAGGTATGTTAGAAGAAGTTTACCTTGTGTGAGAGGTATGTTAGAAGAAGTTTACCTTGTGTGAGAGGTATGTTAGAAGAAGTTTACCTTGTGTGAGAGGTATGTTAGAAGAAGTTTACCTTGTGTGAGAGGTATGTTAGAAGAAGTTTACCTTGTGTGAGAGGTATGTTAGAAGAAGTTTACCTTGTGTGAGAGGTATGTTAGAAGAAGTTTACCTTGTGTGAGAGGTATGTTAGAAGAAGTTTACCTTGTGTGAGAGGTATGTTAGAAGAAGTTTACCTTGTGTGAGGTATGTTAGAAGAAGTTTACCTTGTGTGAGAGGTATGTTAGAAGAAGTTTACCTTGTGTGAGAGGTATGTTAGAAGAAGTTTACCTTGTGTGAGAGGTATGTTAGAAGAAGTTTACCTTGTGTGAGAGGTATGTTAGAAGAAGTTTACCTTGTGTGAGAGGTATGTTAGAAGAAGTTTACCTTGTGTGAGAGGTATGTTAGAAGAAGTTTACCTTGTGTGAGAGGTATGTTAGAAGAAGTTTACCTTGTGTGAGAGGTATGTTAGAAGAAGTTTACCTTGTGTGAGAGGTATGTTAGAAGAAGTTTACCTTGTGTGAGAGGTATGTTAGAAGAAGTTTACCTTGTGTGAGAGGTATGTTAGAAGAAGTTTACCTTGTGTGAGAGGTATGTTAGAAGAAGTTTACCTTGTGTGAGAGGTATGTTAGAAGAAGTTTACCTTGTGTGAGGAGGTATGTTAGAAGAAGTTTACCTTGTGTGAGAGGTATGTTAGAAGAAGTTTACCTTGTGTGAGAGGTATGTTAGAAGAAGTTTACCTTGTGTGAGAGGTATGTTAGAAGAAGTTTACCTTGTGTGAGAGGTATGTTAGAAGAAGTTTACCTTGTGTGAGAGGTATGTTAGAAGAAGTTTACCTTGTGTGAGAGGTATGTTAGAAGAAGTTTACCTTGTGTGAGAGGTATGTTAGAAGAAGTTTACCTTGTGTGAGAGGTATGTTAGAAGAAGTTTACCTTGTGTGAGAGGTATGTTAGAAGAAGTTTACCTTGTGTGAGAGGTATGTTAGAAGAAGTTTACCTTGTGTGAGAGGTATGTTAGAAGAAGTTTACCTTGTGTGAGAGGTATGTTAGAAGAAGTTTACCTTGTGTAGAAGAAGAGGTATGTTAGAAGAAGTTTACCTTGTGTGAGAGGTATGTTAGAAGAAGTTTACCTTGTGTGAGAGGTATGTTAGAAGAAGTTTACCTTGTGTGAGAGGTATGTTAGAAGAAGTTTACCTTGTGTGAGAGGTATGTTAGAAGAAGTTTACCTTGTGTGAGAGGTATGTTAGAAGAAGTTTACCTTGTGTGAGAGGTATGTTAGAAGAAGTTTACCTTGTGTGAGAGGTATGTTAGAAGAAGTTTACCTTGTGTGAGAGGTATGTTAGAAGAAGTTTACCTTGTGTGAGAGGTATGTTAGAAGAAGTTTACCTTGTGTGAGAGGTATGTTAGAAGAAGTTTACCTTGTGTGAGAGGTATGTTAGAAGAAGTTTACCTTGTGTGAGAGGTATGTTAGAAGAAGTTTACCTTGTGTGAGAGGTATGTTAGAAGAAGTTTACCTTGTGTGAGAGGTATGTTAGAAGAAGTTTACCTTGTGTGAGAGGTATGTTAGAAGAAGTTTACCTTGTGTGAGAGGTATGTTAGAAGAAGTTTACCTTGTGTGAGAGGTATGTTAGAAGAAGTTTACCTTGTGTGAGAGGTATGTTAGAAGAAGTTTACCTTGTGTGAGAGGTATGTTAGAAGAAGTTTACCTTGTGTGAGAGGTATGTTAGAAGAAGTTTACCTTGTGTGAGAGGTATGTTAGAAGAAGTTTACCTTGTGTGAGAGGTATGTTAGAAGAAGTTTACCTTGTGTGAGAGGTATGTTAGAAGAAGTTTACCTTGTGTGAGAGGTATGTTAGAAGAAGTTTACCTTGTGTGAGAGGTATGTTAGAAGAAGTTTACCTTGTGTGAGAGGTATGTTAGAAGAAGTTTACCTTGTGTGAGAGGTATGTTAGAAGAAGTTTACCTTGTGTGAGAGGTATGTTAGAAGAAGTTTACCTTGTGTGAGAGGTATGTTAGAAGAAGTTTACCTTGTGTGAGAGGTATGTTAGAAGAAGTTTACCTTGTGTGAGAGGTATGTTAGAAGAAGTTTACCTTGTGTGAGAGGTATGTTAGAAGAAGTTTACCTTGTGTGAGAGGTATGTTAGAAGAAGTTTACCTTGTGTGAGAGGTATGTTAGAAGAAGTTTACCTTGTGTGAGAGGTATGTTAGAAGAAGTTTACCTTGTGTGAGAGGTATGTTAGAAGAAGTTTACCTTGTGTGAGAGGTATGTTAGAAGAAGTTTACCTTGTGTGAGAGGTATGTTAGAAGAAGTTTACCTTGTGTGAGAGGTATGTTAGAAGAAGTTTACCTTGTGTGAGAGGTATGTTAGAAGAAGTTTACCTTGTGTGAGAGGTATGTTAGAAGAAGTTTACCTTGTGTGAGAGGTATGTTAGAAGAAGTTTACCTTGTGTGAGAGGTATGTTAGAAGAAGTTTACCTTGTGTGAGAGGTATGTTAGAAGAAGTTTACCTTGTGTGAGAGGTATGTTAGAAGAAGTTTACCTTGTGTGAGAGGTATGTTAGAAGAAGTTTACCTTGTGTGAGAGGTATGTTAGAAGAAGTTTACCTTGTGTGAGAGGTATGTTAGAAGAAGTTTACCTTGTGTGAGAGGTATGTTAGAAGAAGTTTACCTTGTGTGAGAGGTATGTTAGAAGAAGTTTACCTTGTGTGAGAGGTATGTTAGAAGAAGTTTACCTTGTGTGAGAGGTATGTTAGAAGAAGTTTACCTTGTGTGAGAGGTATGTTAGAAGAAGTTTACCTTGTGTGAGAGGTATGTTAGAAGAAGTTTACCTTGTGTGAGAGGTATGTTAGAAGAAGTTTACCTTGTGTGAGAGGTATGTTAGAAGAAGTTTACCTTGTGTGAGAGGTATGTTAGAAGAAGTTTACCTTGTGTGAGAGGTATGTTAGAAGAAGTTTACCTTGTGTGAGAGGTATGTTAGAAGAAGTTTACCTTGTGTGAGAGGTATGTTAGAAGAAGTTTACCTTGTGTGAGAGGTATGTTAGAAGAAGTTTACCTTGTGTGAGAGGTATGTTAGAAGAAGTTTACCTTGTGTGAGAGGTATGTTAGAAGAAGTTTACCTTGTGTGAGAGGTATGTTAGAAGAAGTTTACCTTGTGTGAGAGGTATGTTAGAAGAAGTTTACCTTGTGTGAGAGGTATGTTAGAAGAAGTTTACCTTGTGTGAGAGGTATGTTAGAAGAAGTTTACCTTGTGTGAGAGGTATGTTAGAAGAAGTTTACCTTGTGTGAGAGGTATGTTAGAAGAAGTTTACCTTGTGTGAGAGGTATGTTAGAAGAAGTTTACCTTGTGTGAGAGGTATGTTAGAAGAAGTTTACCTTGTGTGTGTGACCTTGTGTGAGAGGTATGTTAGAAGAAGTTTACCTTGTGTGAGAGGTATGTTAGAAGAAGTTTACCTTGTGTGAGAGGTATGTTAGAAGAAGTTTACCTTGTGTGAGAGGTATGTTAGAAGAAGTTTACCTTGTGTGTGAGAGGTATGTTAGAAGAAGTTTACCTTGTGTGAGAGGTATGTTAGAAGAAGTTTACCTGTGAGAGGTATGTTAGAAGAAGTGAGAGGTATGTTAGAAGAAGTTTACCTTGTGTGAGAGGTATGTTAGAAGAAGTTTACCTTGTGTGAGAGGTATGTTAGAAGAAGTTTACCTTGTGTGAGAGGTATGTTAGAAGAAGTTTACCTTGTGTGAGAGGTATGTTAGAAGAAGTTTACCTTGTGTGAGAGGTATGTTAGAAGAAGTTTACCTTGTGTGAGAGGTATGTTAGAAGAAGTTTACCTTGTGTGAGAGGTATGTTAGAAGAAGTTTACCTTGTGTGAGAGGTATGTTAGAAGAAGTTTACCTTGTGTGAGAGGTATGTTAGAAGAAGTTTACCTTGTGTGAGAGGTATGTTAGAAGAAGTTTACCTTGTGTGAGAGGTATGTTAGAAGAAGTTTACCTTGTGTGAGAGGTATGTTAGAAGAAGTTTACCTTGTGTGAGAGGTATGTTAGAAGAAGTTTACCTTGTGTTAGAAGAAGTTTACCTTGTGTTAGAAGAAGTTTACCTTGTGTGAGAGGTATGTTAGAAGAAGTTTACCTTGTGTGAGAGGTATGTTAGAAGAAGTTTACCTTGTGTGAGAGGTATGTTAGAAGAAGTTTACCTTGTGTGAGAGGTATGTTAGAAGAAGTTTACCTTGTGTGAGAGGTATGTTAGAAGAAGTTTACCTTGTGTGAGAGGTATGTTAGAAGAAGTTTACCTTGTGTGAGAGGTATGTTAGAAGAAGTTTACCTTGTGTGAGAGGTATGTTAGAAGAAGTTTACCTTGTGTGAGAGGTATGTTAGAAGAAGTTTACCTTGTGTGAGAGGTATGTTAGAAGAAGTTTACCTTGTGTGAGAGGTATGTTAGAAGAAGTTTACCTTGTGTGAGAGGTATGTTAGAAGAAGTTTACCTTGTGTGAGAGGTATGTTAGAAGAAGTTTACCTTGTGTGAGAGGTATGTTAGAAGAAGTTTACCTTGTGTGTTAGAAGAGGTATGTTAGAAGAAGTTTACCTTGTGTGAGAGGTATGTTAGAAGAAGTTTACCTTGTGTGAGAGGTATGTTAGAAGAAGTTTACCTTGTGTGAGAGGTATGTTAGAAGAAGTTTACCTTGTGTGAGAGGTATGTTAGAAGAAGTTTACCTTGTGTGAGAGGTATGTTAGAAGAAGTTTACCTTGTGTGAGAGGTATGTTAGAAGAAGTTTACCTTGTGTGAGAGGTATGTTAGAAGAAGTTTACCTTGTGTGAGAGGTATGTTAGAAGAAGTTTACCTTGTGTGAGAGGTATGTTAGAAGAAGTTTACCTTGTGTGAGAGGTATGTTAGAAGAAGTTTACCTTGTGTGAGAGGTATGTTAGAAGAAGTTTACCTTGTGTGAGAGGTATGTTAGAAGAAGTTTACCTTGTGTGAGAGGTATGTTAGAAGAAGTTTACCTTGTGTGAGAGGTATGTTAGAAGAAGTTTACCTTGTGTGAGAGGTATGTTAGAAGAAGTTTACCTTGTGTGAGAGGTATGTTAGAAGAAGTTTACCTTGTGTGAGAGGTATGTTAGAAGAAGTTTACCTTGTGTGAGAGGTATGTTAGAAGAAGTTTACCTTGTGTGAGAGGTATGTTAGAAGAAGTTTACCTTGTGTGAGAGGTATGTTAGAAGAAGTTTACCTTGTGTGAGAGGTATGTTAGAAGAAGTTTACCTTGTGTGAGAGGTATGTTAGAAGAAGTTTACCTTGTGTGAGAGGTATGTTAGAAGAAGTTTACCTTGTGTGAGAGGTATGTTAGAAGAAGTTTACCTTGTGTGAGAGGTATGTTAGAAGAAGTTTACCTTGTGTGAGAGGTATGTTAGAAGAAGTTTACCTTGTGTGAGAGGTATGTTAGAAGAAGTTTACCTTGTGTGAGAGGTATGTTAGAAGAAGTTTACCTTGTGTGAGAGGTATGTTAGAAGAAGTTTACCTTGTGTGAGAGGTATGTTAGAAGAAGTTTACCTTGTGTGAGAGGTATGTTAGAAGAAGTTTACCTTGTGTGAGAGGTATGTTAGAAGAAGTTTACCTTGTGTGAGAGGTATGTTAGAAGAAGTTTACCTTGTGTGAGAGGTATGTTAGAAGAAGTTTACCTTGTGTGAGAGGTATGTTAGAAGAAGTTTACCTTGTGTGAGAGGTATGTTAGAAGAAGTTTACCTTGTGTGAGAGGTATGTTAGAAGAAGTTTACCTTGTGTGAGAGGTATGTTAGAAGAAGTTTACCTTGTGTGAGAGGTATGTTAGAAGAAGTTTACCTTGTGTGAGAGGTATGTTAGAAGAAGTTTACCTTGTGTGAGAGGTATGTTAGAAGAAGTTTACCTTGTGTGAGAGGTATGTTAGAAGAAGTTTACCTTGTGTGAGAGGTATGTTAGAAGAAGTTTACCTTGTGTGAGAGGTATGTTAGAAGAAGTTTACCTTGTGTGAGAGGTATGTTAGAAGAAGTTTACCTTGTGTGAGAGGTATGTTAGAAGAAGTTTACCTTGTGTGAGAGGTATGTTAGAAGAAGTTTACCTTGTGTGAGAGGTATGTTAGAAGAAGTTTACCTTGTGTGAGAGGTATGTTAGAAGAAGTTTACCTTGTGTGAGAGGTATGTTAGAAGAAGTTTACCTTGTGTGAGAGGTATGTTAGAAGAAGTTTACCTTGTGTGAGAGGTATGTTAGAAGAAGTTTACCTTGTGTGAGAGGTATGTTAGAAGAAGTTTACCTTGTGTGAGAGGTATGTTAGAAGAAGTTTACCTTGTGTGAGAGGTATGTTAGAAGAAGTTTACCTTGTGTGAGAGGTATGTTAGAAGAAGTTTACCTTGTGTGAGAGGTATGTTAGAAGAAGTTTACCTTGTGTGAGAGGTATGTTAGAAGAAGTTTACCTTGTGTGAGAGGTATGTTAGAAGAAGTTTACCTTGTGTGAGAGGTATGTTAGAAGAAGTTTACCTTGTGTGAGAGGTATGTTAGAAGAAGTTTACCTTGTGTGAGGAGGTATGTTAGAAGAAGTTTACCTTGTGTGAGAGGTATGTTAGAAGAAGTTTACCTTGTGTGAGAGGTATGTTAGAAGAAGTTTACCTTGTGTGAGAGGTATGTTAGAAGAAGTTTACCTTGTGTGAGAGGTATGTTAGAAGAAGTTTACCTTGTGTGAGAGGTATGTTAGAAGAAGTTTACCTTGTGTGAGAGGTATGTTAGAAGAAGTTTACCTTGTGTGAGAGGTATGTTAGAAGAAGTTTACCTTGTGTGAGAGGTATGTTAGAAGAAGTTTACCTTGTGTGAGAGGTATGTTAGAAGAAGTTTACCTTGTGTGAGGAGGTATGTTAGAAGAAGTTTACCTTGTGTGAGAGGTATGTTAGAAGAAGTTTACCTTGTGTGAGAGGTATGTTAGAAGAAGTTTACCTTGTGTGAGAGGTATGTTAGAAGAAGTTTACCTTGTGTGAGAGGTATGTTAGAAGAAGTTTACCTTGTGTGAGAGGTATGTTAGAAGAAGTTTACCTTGTGTGAGAGGTATGTTAGAAGAAGTTTACCTTGTGTGAGAGGTATGTTAGAAGAAGTTTACCTTGTGTGAGAGGTATGTTAGAAGAAGTTTACCTTGTGTGAGAGGTATGTTAGAAGAAGTTTACCTTGTGTGAGAGGTATGTTAGAAGAAGTTTACCTTGTGTGAGAGGTATGTTAGAAGAAGTTTACCTTGTGTGAGAGGTATGTTAGAAGAAGTTTACCTTGTGTGAGAGGTATGTTAGAAGAAGTTTACCTTGTGTGAGAGGTATGTTAGAAGAAGTTTACCTTGTGTGAGAGGTATGTTAGAAGAAGTTTACCTTGTGTGAGAGGTATGTTAGAAGAAGTTTACCTTGTGTGAGAGGTATGTTAGAAGAAGTTTACCTTGTGTGAGAGGTATGTTAGAAGAAGTTTACCTTGTTGTGAGAGGTATGTTAGAAGAAGTTTACCTTGTGTGAGAGGTATGTTAGAAGAAGTTTACCTTGTGTGAGAGGTATGTTAGAAGAAGTTTACCTTGTGTGAGAGGTATGTTAGAAGAAGTTTACCTTGTGTGAGAGGTATGTTAGAAGAAGTTTACCTTGTGTGAGAGGTATGTTAGAAGAAGTTTACCTTGTGTGAGAGGTATGTTAGAAGAAGTTTACCTTGTGTGAGAGGTATGTTAGAAGAAGTTTAC